>NC_047056.1:79511496-79811697 GCF_000738735.6 Corvus cornix cornix | reverse complement strand
GTTAGGTCTACTTCCAAACTTGGATCAGATTGCTTACAGTTAGATCACTGAGTTTTGAAAATGTTCAAGGGGATATTGGGCAACTTTTTGGACTGTTTTACCATCCTCAGTGTGAACAAGTCCACATAGTATCTAATGGGAATTTGCCATATTCCAATTTGTGCCCATTGCCTCTCAACATTTTTCTGTCTACTGATGAGACAAGTCTGACTCTGAATTCTCTCTGTCCATCATCAGATCACCTTCATCTTTTCTTCTGGACATACCTAGGTCAGCTTCTCCTTGTAGCACTTCTAGTAAGATCACCCTTGGTAAACGATTCCCTGTTCGTCTAACATTTTCTTATGTTTTGGAGAACAAGAGTCAGAAAAGCAACTGGGAAAAAGGTTTCCTTTCTATGGGGTTCGATTGATTTAAAAAAATATATAATTTTCATTGATTTAGACAGGAAGAAGGAAAGCAGAGTTTTAAGTTATTCTTCAAGACAGTTTTTCTTACATAGACGTGTTTTATACTATCCTTTCCCATGGTCATTGTATGCCTTGTTATAAAGCAAGTTGGTAAGCCAACCTTGTATTAACACTTGTTTCTGGAATCCACTGAGCAAGGAGCAAAAAAAATTTGTAAGTACAATACAAATCCCAGCAAACTCTGCAAGCACAAATTTTGCAGGTGCATGTTTCACCTTGGGAAAGGCAAGCAGGCTTTCATAAAGGGTGGCATAAATCCTTCAGTGGGTACTGAAAAAAAAAGAATAAAACCAAAAAGAATAAGCCATCAACAGAAACCTTAAGGACTTTAGCTCACTTTGAGATCTATAGGAAAAATTGAAATTGTTCCTCATGCACAGTGTATTAAGAAACATCAACATCCCTCCTCCATTTCTACAGTCCCCAGGCCACAAGAATAAAAGGGTGCAAAGCTGAGAGGCACCGCGAGTCTACACAGAGCTTCCGCATCATCTCAGCTGGGAGATGAGGAGGCGGCTGAGGCAAGCTGAACCAGAAGGAGGTGGCAGCCAGGTGGCAATAGCTGGGCAAATACTGTCATGGAATATCTGCTCTGGATGGAGGAAAATGGCTTCTGACAAAAAAAATTCCTCAAGTTTCCCTTTTGCTTCCTCAGAGTGAGGAATGGAGAAAAAGCCAGAACTGGTGGAGTCCAATTGAGCAGGGAAGGAACCCTGTGTGGGGAGTGGCACTGGCAGGAGCCTCAGGGCCACCAGTAAGACTGGTGATGGAAGATGATTTTAGTTGCATGGATGGTGCCTGCCTCTGCTACAATGGGGGGCTATAAATTGAGGAAAGGAATACAAACACAGCTTCTGCCAGTAGAGGCTGGATCATGTTCAGAACCATTGTGTGGAGTGCTGTGCATTAGATCAGCTTTGGTCTCATTCAAGCAGTCTTAAGCCCATTTGCATCACATCTATTAACACGCAAGCTAGGAGTGAGCTGGTCCAATGTGAGCTCCAGGAACTCTGAAAGATCTCCTCTTAGAGGGTGCTTCACATTTAAACACAGGGGTGTACTTAAACGGAATCTTTTTTGGGTTTATGTAACCAATTTATGTCAGTTTAACTTCAGTCCCTTTCCTCCTCTCTTTGCAACTAAGTCGAGCGTAATATAAGGAGACCAGAATCTCTCACAGTGTAAATTATGGGTGGGTGCAGTTGGCACTGTCCTCACCTCGGTTTTTAATATAGCTTCTTCAGTTAGCTATGGAAACAGTGTTTTTCCTAAGCTTGTCTGGCAAGCCTTACATCCCAGTCTCTCTCCCCTTGCAGATGCTGCTAAAGTTTCCACACTCAGAAAAGCTTGGAAGCGTGTCTGTCCAGGAGGAAGTCTTGCATCTCCTTGGGGCTGCTTTTCAAAGGCTTTCACCACAGCCGGAAGGAAAACCTTATATGTGAAAATAAAGCCAATTTCTTTTATTTTGAACATCAGAATGAATTAAGCGTTGTGCTCTGTAGGTGTCCACAAATTCACAGAAATATTTCTTTCCCATGAAAATGTAGTGGAATTAAAAAGCCAAATAAACACACACCAGAAATCTATCCTTCACCTCTACCAGTTGCAAGCTTTAAAAGCTGCAAAACAGAGTGGGGCCTTTTCAGGACTCACACTGAGAAGTTGTTGAAAAGTGTAACCAAGCATGACTAATGACTGCTGGGGTATTTGCATGGATTCTGTTTGCAAGCATCAAGTGTGTGAAACCAGATAATTTGAGGAAAAACGTAAGCAGCACAGACAGGAACTCAGAAATTAAAAGGCGTGTGTAGTGGAGGATAATCACAGCAACGCAACCAATGTCTCCTGGTACTGGGCAGATGCTTGATTGCATCCAGTGAGAGGGAGGGTACATTGTTTTCCTGCAAGGATTGATGTGATTAGAACCCAAGGAGTAGCAGAAAGAAGATAATAAATACTGTGTATTAATGCTACCTGTAAATTACAAAACAAGTATTCAGCAGTAACCTGCATTATGAGAGTTGTTCGTTCCACTGGAAGATAATACCTGTCACCAAAAAGTATTCAGCATATGTTGCTTAGTGCTCCAATCTTACCTGTGCCATAAGCACTATGCACCATAAAATAGAAATTCCAGAGATTCGTCAGGCTGGCACACCCTGAGCAGTCGTGTGACACCTTATGTCTGGTTGGAGTCAGTGAGAAGAGAGGTGCTCAGATACTGCTGTGGGCTGGACTCAGTCACAGGGCATCTTTAGAGAGCCGCTGGGACAAAACCGTGAGGTTCTTGATCCTGTAGGTGTAGCTGTAGTAGCTGTATATGGCCTTCATCAGCCCACATCTGCATGACTCTCAGACTGTGCTGCACACATTTTTCTGTACTTTCCCAAGGAGGGGAAACATGATTTTTGGGGCTGCCTATCACTAGGTCCATAAGCCAGAGATACCAAATTCAGAAGGGAGAGAAGGAAGGAAGGAGTAGCTTGTTGGGGAAGCCTGTCTCCAGGAGCAGCAGAGCTGCTGGGGTGAATGGTTCATAGACAAGTCCTGCCCAAAATGTTTGCTCATGGCCTTGCAGGGAAGTTGAGCTTGGCTCTCCCTGGCACCTGAAGCCTTGCACCTCCTTCCTTGCCCTGTGCTGTGTTGCCTTCAGAAAATGCTATCTGAGGGAAAGTTTCAAAAGCCACAAGAGGCTATCCAGGAGTGTCTCTGGTCTTGCAGCTGTGTCAGACTTGCAGTCACATGGACCACCTCAGCTGAGAAGGGCTCACTCTCCCCCTTAGGCCTATGCCAAGGTGTGGCAGGGCTCCACTCAAGAAGAGGAAGGATGCTCTTTCCCTCACCATCCTTCTTCATGGGAAAGGGATGCAGCTTTCCACCCTAGGGGTCCTGGATCTCAAGCATTGGTGTAATTCTGCCTCCATAGCAGAATCAGGGAGAGAAGCCTGCACAGTGAGAACAGGAGGGACAGAATTGTGCATGGTGGGAGCTGGCAGGGGTACACGGCCACAGGGCTCACCCTGCCCTCCCTGGTAGGGGTGCAGCCCACAGGATAAAAGCCTGCCTCCATCTGTCCCTCCCTCCTGCTGCCATCTGGCATTGCATGGCTCTGCAGAGGATGAATCACTCTCCGTTCCCTCTCCTTCTCAACAGTGGTGTCCAGCCAAGCACAAGGTTTTTTATCTCATGACAACTTCAGACAAGAAGGGTCAGAAGTGTTCTGGGATTATGAAAGAAAAAGATTCTCAATTAAAACGTCACTCTTTTTTTGTCACTATTTTTCCTGCTATCAATAAGAGATACAGGCCAAAGGCTCCATGAGTTCATACAGAATTATCAGTAGTGAACGCATATCTGACTGCCTCAAAGGCCTTTTTTTACTGGACTGCTGTATGCACCTACCAGCATCTCCAGGAGTCTCTGAGGATTTCCTCCACTCCCATTTACTCTCCTTTCTTATTCAAAATTTCAAAGTGTGGTTACCTTACAGGAAGGGGAGGGAAGGCCAGAGTCCATTTTTAGGCTGAATGTGATACCTCTGAATCTATTACAGAGACCACAGTAAGACAATACATAGCAATGGCTCTTCCCAGAACTTAAATCCGGTTCCTGTTGCTTTCCCTCATCACCTGGGAGACAGCAATGCCCACACTGGGAGACAAGGGGGAGGGAGGTACGCATTGCCTGTCAAAGACATCCAGTCCAAAGGCACTATGGTATTACCACAGGTATTAAACATCCGGATCTAGAACTGGGTAATTGAGGTGCCCTCTTTTATGCCCATGGTCCCAGCCCAGGATATGTGGAATAATCTATGTAATTTTATTCCCCTTAGTGCTTCAGAGAAGTCCCAGTGACTGTAATACATGCTAACTTAATCTTAGCCACAGAAAAATATGTTTCTAATTTACAAATTCGGCAATTTTTCAATAAAAGTTGTTGCACTTTGTCTGATCTATTCTCAAAATACGGAAGTGCTTGAAGCATGACCACCTGCAATAACAGATTACTGTTCCCTAAAATATTGCCATACACCTACAATGTGGAGGCGTAAAGCTTCTCTAAAAAAGATCTTTGTTATTTTTTCTAAAAGAAAGAAACGATCCCAAAGTAAAGCTGGTTTTCAGCAGCCTCTCTGCTCCCCAATGCAACTGGCATCAAAGTCTAATGAAAACCTGTTTGCGGACACTGGATCTGATCCAAGGTACACTATTGGCATATTCTAGACCCCTTGGGACATGACTCATATAAAAAACACAAGGCTGTCATCAGATGGCTGGTGGCTCAAATAAATCAAATTTACTTTGAAAATTGAGGCATACCAAAATTTTATTAGGTGAAACTTTGGCATTTCTTATAGCCAACTTGCACATATATATTTTTATTACTTACAGCAGTTTAAAAGTATGCTACCAATCATATGCAAAACAAGACGCGATTGCAAACGTACATTTTTTACTGGGTGGCAGGAGGAACTCTGTTGTTTTCTTTTAAAAGCCCTGAATAGTGCTGCATGTTTGTTAAAGGTGGCACAGCAGAACGGGCCTCTGTTTATTTTCCTGCGAGTGGCTGGGCACACATCCTCTGCTTGTGGTCTCCAGCCCTGACTTCAAAGAGCAGCTTCTCCTATGAATAATTACTCACTAAAGCTATCAACTGCAATACAAAAGTTACATATAATGTTTGCAACATATGTTTACAAGAAACAGGCATAAATGCTGCTGAAGTCCCTTGAGGGTTAAGGAGGGACCTGATCTTCAGGCTTGAAGAAGTTGTTCCTGTGGCAGAGCCTGGCGTTGCCACAGCCACTCCTACCTCAGGTGTATGGGGCTGGGGGGGGGGGGTGGACCGCTTCCCTGCACAGGAAATTTCATCTCAACATGAGGAAGAACTTCTTTACTGTGTGAGTGACCACATGCTGGAACCAGAGAAGTTGTGGAGGTCCCACCCTGGAGATATTCAAGATCCATCTGGATGCAGTCCTGTGCAACGTGCTCTAGGATGGCCCTGCTTGAGCAAGGAGATTGGACCAGATGATGCCCTGTGGTCCCTTCCCACCTGACCAGTTCTGTGATTCCTGTGCCCATACCCACAAAGGCTCACTGCTGTCTTCAAGATCAAAGGCACCATCAAACATGGCAACATGCTCTAATCCTCCAGCAAATGAAATTAAATCAAGGAAATGGCCATATTTTGGAGAAGAGTACATGCTTTTGGAACTGGTGATAGAAGCCAAATCCACAAATTAAAGAAAATACATTTTAATCTTTAAAAAATCTCTCAGATTTTCTTCTCTTCAATAGAAGAGCCAAACTCCCACTGAAATTTCTAAACTTCATTTACCCAAGAGAACGGCAAGATAGCCTCTCCTTTAAACTAATAATAAAAGGAGTAGAAAGCTGCAGATTTGGTCTAGTTTTCCTTCAAAATACAATGACAGCCTATGGGAATATGTTCAGATACAGTCTGAGAAGGATGCTGGCTCTGCTCCAAAATAACTTAATTCACTGTGCAAACACAAAGGGAAAATAATGGCACTGTAGATAAAAACCACGAGATTGCTGTATCTGACAGTGTGCAGCTTTGGGACCAAGATATTCTTGGCCAAATGCTGACCAAGTCATACAAAAATGAGCTGCTGAGGTACTCAGGAGCTGGTTCCTGGTGAGTGCTGTGGTCTGGCGCTCCATCCTGCCGGAGATCAGGACTGCTTGCTTGGAGGAGCTCACCCATGAATCAGGTGCTTCTCAGTGTGGTGAGATTCTTCCTGGAAAAGCACAAAGTGTAAATCAAAACAGAATTTGGCCCCAAATATGAAACCCCACAAACCTTAATAAATGTAGTATTCAGTGGTAAAGAAGAACATTTATAAGGAAGTGGGAGGGCACTGTCTTGGCTGTGTGAGCTGAGCCCTTCCAGGAGTGCTGGGCAGAGGGTGCAATTCTTACAGATCCTCAGGATCATTGTAATTGTCTTTTTTTGAAGTAAAAGCCACAAAACTCCATTTTATTTCCGTGGGAAGAGCAAGGCCAGGGCTGAGCTGCTGCTTTCAGAGTCTGCCATCAGAAACCGTCTGACCAGTTCTAGGAATCAGGAAACTTGCCCATTTTCCATTTTGTCAGACAAAGAAACGTTGCTGGAAGCTAACAAAAGTTACCTCTGATATACAGCATTTACGACAAATGTAAAGCATGAATGTTCACAAAGCAACATCCTCCCTTAAGATGTTCCTAATACATTGCGCTGTGAAGGTTTTTCCAGTGGAAATTTGAGGTCTGATGCAAAGCATTTGAAGAAACAGTTCCTTTGATATTAGTGGACTTTATCCTTAGCCCTTAATTCCATATGTTGCTGGGTGTGTTTGTTTAGTCTGGAGCTGGATGTAATAGCACTCCATAGACTTGAGAAATTTCTGCAAAATTCAAGCTTCTTCCCTTATCATGAATGGACACATACTTCCTCTTGAAATAACAGAAAACTGAGTCATTAAGAGAGACATCATCAGTATTTAGTCACTGAAACGCAGTGTTGTGACTTAAAATTTATCCCCACAGATATTTAATCAGCTTCCAGGGAAAAAAAATGGAAAAATATAACAAAAATAATATGAACTTGAAAGTGAAGGAGAAATAAATTCTGGTAGCCTGTGGATCTATTGAGATAATCTCTTGTCACTTCGATCCACTGCTTGAATATTTTCCAGTATTAGTGTTCTCTATCTCATTGTTCTGGCTGCTCTTCATATTTCCACAATTTTATTCCCTCTAAATAAAACAAAAAAAAGTCATCAGGTCATAAAATATTTCTACAATTTAATTAAAAAAAATATTTACTGTCTGCACAATTTAAATTTGGCTTACTATACATATGTATCAGGATGCAGACTTTAATTACATGATCACATAGTATTTTTCCCCATGGGGCTGCAATATTTTCGTTTGCAAGATAACTTTTTTGCCAAATCCTTAGTTTTTGAGTGATTGACTCTGAGACTGGGAAAAGAGCTGCAGCTGAGAAAGGGAAGTTTGTCCTTGTTACCTAAATATCCCAGGATCTGTTTCTCAGATTTCACCTTCCAGCCATGACTTCCTTTCCAGCTCACCTCCAATTCTCCCTCCTAAATCCTCTTCTGATCTATTCTTCCTTCCTTGTTTCCATCTCTCAGACCACGCCTCTTGCCTAAGTAGTCCCACATTTCCTTTCCACTTGCCAGTGATCCTACAGGAAACATCTTGCTGCCATAATGTGTCTCTTTCCTTTCCACCTGGCTGCACTAGGATCAGATCAGAGGACTTCCTCCTCCTTTTCCAGAGGGATTTCCTGGTGGATGGCCGCAGGGGCACTGGAGGAGCCAGGGAAGCAGGGCAGAGCTGGGACATGCTCATTGCCTGAGTGGCGACACCTGTGTGGGCTGAGAGCAATGTGAGCATGCTCAGCAGCCCTGCACTCTTCCAGTGATTAAGTAAAAACCTCCTACCTACAGGAACAGCCTTTTTCCTAAAGTTTAGCTAGTCTGGGCAAGCTTTCACAGGAGTGGACCTACCTCTGGTAGAAAGGCCACATAAGAGGTCACCCAGTGTGATGGTACTTGAGCTTTCTTTTTTTTTTAAAGAAAAAGTCACCAGTTTCTTCAAGAGAAGCAGAGCTGATTTTTTTCCCCAGTCCAATCTTGTCTGTAGATATAGATATGGATACATTTTCTTCTGCCTGATGCCTATATGTTCAACTGCTTATTAGAAGATTCACCCAACCACAGATGACCATTTGGAAAATTCAGATCATAGTTTTGGAGAGTTGTTAACAAAATGGAGTCTTCTGTTGGGATGTGTCAATATTCTTAGCAAATTGTAGTAGAGGTAGTCCTGCAATGTCGCCCTATACCCCACCCCACACACAGAGTCATTTGACCCTAAGTATTGGCCCAAACTCCAGACTTCTTCTCAGTCTGCTGTGGCAGTGATATGTGACAACTGTGTCACATATGAATGAACTAAAAGAAGCCACCAGGAGACCCTGCTGCTAATTTAATTTATGGGTGAATATTTCTACCACCCAGGGAAGAGGTGATGGGGCAGGGCCGGAGACAATCTCTACCTCCTGACTCAGACTAGACACAAGGGAGTTCCTACTAAAGCATCCCCAATTCTTAAAAAAATCAGCTTTCAAAGCCTGTGATATTGTGGGAGTGTTGTTTGGAGGGAACACTGCTTTATTTAGAATCTTTTTTTCATAATTTCAAATTTCTCTTTGCTATGAATTACAAGAAAATAATGCAAGTGTTTCAGAGTTGCGAGACCATAGCATAAACACAGCTTTCTGAATTAAGTTCCTTGTCTGGAGCATGGCATGTTCTACTAGACCTTGAAAACTGAAGCTGGGGGATGCAAGTTTCACAGAAGATAATAGAAAATTAGTGGAGGTGAAACATTCATGTGCAGCTGAAGGCTGGGTCCACAAGGACCTCCAGCTCTGCGGAAAACCTGTCACAGTCTCGGGTTTTTAGTCTAATTAAAGAGAAGCTGGAGGCTTTGCAAAAGTAATTTCTTTTCTACATACATAGCTATTTCATGAACCAGACTTATTTCCTCAGCGCCAAATTGCATTTCAGAATGTGTCCTTGCTAAATAGAGTGAAATGTATTTCCATTTTTCATGACTGAACCATATTTTAGCTGAGGGGGAGGCAAAAGTTCCAGTACCATTTCCTGAAGTTAACAGCAGACCTGCCATTAATTTCAGTGTCCCAGGATTTAAGAAAAGAGATAACAGACACTCAAATGGTTTTAAGTTCATTGAAATGTTAATCCAAAATGAAGCATATGCCATTCAGTTAAGATGCACGTTTACACAGCTGAAGATGACAAGTTTAGTTTGACTGAAGACCGGAGGAGAAATCGATGCCTCCTCCTACATGATCTGCCCCCTGAAGAAAACATCTGCCTGCATGTTTAACCAGGAATGTGAACTGCTAATGTAATCTGACCTTTAGACAAAGGGAAGATCACTCCAATGTACAAATACAGAAGAGGCTAGAATGCAATGTACTGTTGACTGTTTTCTGCACGTGGGGATGAAAACAAAATGAAAATATATAAAGGACTGAAGAATATGATTGCTTAGTGAGTCAGGGCTTCCACGTGCCGAGGAGAAAATATGAAAGCTTTGATTCAGCCTGGTGTAATTCTTGGAAATTATCTGAAGTGGATCCACTGATATCTTTGTAGAAATAACTGTGTGTATCAGGGCTGGGAAATCTTGTTTCACAACCAAATTTGTGCAAGCTCCAATTTAGTCCAAGGATCAGCACTTTCTATGATCAGTAGGCTTTTGAGGGAAGGAGTTTTTGTAATGTTCCTTTGATATCAAAGAGCTTTTTAGGATCTGGTTGATTAAACTTAGTAGTCAGTACAGCATAAATGATGTGGCATATGTCACTAGCCTTCTGTCTGTGGAAAGAGCAGGAAATAAAAGAGATGAAATAGATTGGATATACCCTTGTTTTTTGGGTAGATGGTGTAAGGAAGGGTATAAATTTAACAATTTTTCTGTTGCTTAGTACCCAAAATGCATTTTGAGGCACTATGAAGCACTTTAGGGATGCACAGTCCCTCTCTTTGCATATTCAAGGAAAGGCTATGCACAAACCCAGTAAAAACCACTGGGACAAGTAGAAGACTTGACTTCTGTGGCTGGCAAGAATGTTTTCCTACAGTGACACAATCAAGCTTTTCCATCATGGGACTCACTGCCTCAGAAATGGTTCACAAAATGATGTTCTTTCAGGCCTATTTTTTTGAGTAATGAGAGTTCATTATCGATGTGACATCAGAGAGACTGACTGGAATGATCCAAGTCCAAGCCATTTAAAATTTCTGAGCAGCTGAGACCCTTGGTTTCAGAAGGCTCACTGGAGAAAAGCTACCAGTTCTCTAGACTTAGAGCTCTGTTAAAAGCAGCTGTCAGCAGCCCAGATCAACAGTCTTGGTAGGTCTGCCAGGGCCTTCCTTGCCTGATAGCACCAGCACTTCACATTCAAAATGCTGCTGGAGTGTAGACTGTCTGGACATGTTTGGTCTTCTCACAGTGACAAGCTACTCAGTCATCCCATAACTGTCTGATGGTTAAGATTTCCTGTTCATCCTTGATTTATTATGCTTGCATAGACCTAGCATGGATTCTTTCACCACAGCGCACAACTGTGAACTTCCATACCATTAAACTCTACCTAATTTCTGCTGCAGTGGTCAGCAACCTCTCATTGAGATCCTTCTGCATGTTGAAAATGCCTCCTCTCTGCCATCCTTCATCCACAGGAGCTGCGACCTCTTGCCTTGCTGGTTGCAGCAGATGGCAATCTGCACTGCCTGCAGCCTTGTCCCAGGGGAAGGGGGATGTCACTGATGCCAGCCTGTGGAATCTTGGAGCAAAGCACTCTCATGGGCTGGCTCTACGTCTATGAGAGTTGTGGCTCTCACAGTACCAAACCATACACCCAGCTGCAGAGCTGGATATTGCCAACTGGTTTCTCAGGTATGTAGCATAATCAGCTTTTTTTTTTTTCACTCTTGGAAGCAACAAGGTCACTGCAGCAAGGATTTCCTTTGTGTGTGGTTTAGCAGTGCTGAAGTCACATCCAGATATGCTTTTGAGCAGTCCCTGATGCTTTTATTGCAGTTACAAGCAGCAGACTGTGAAATGAGCTCTGCATTAAGCCTTGCTCCTTTAATTGCAAAGAAGTCCAAACGCCCCTTAATTGAGCATAGAGCTGCTACATTGTTCTCCAAAGTCTCCAGAAGGCAATCTGGGATCCTTTGCTCTTCCCCTTCTGAGAAGGTGGTTGTTCTTTGTTTTGTCATTTTTTTCAGTGTTTTGGTTGTGCTTGAACATGCTTTGAAGATTATTTGCCACAAGAAGAAGGGAAAATAAAAGAGTAGTCCAAGAGCCGCCTGTGCTGTCTGCCTCACCACCAGTTTATCTGCTGTAAAGATTACCAGATGCTGTCAGAGTACCCTGGCATTCTAGCAGTTGTCTTCATTGCTGGAGCAATTTGTAGCACAGAAAGGATCAAGTCAGCTTCATTCAGTTGCTGGGTTTTTTTAATGACTTCAGTTTGCATTTTCCTTAGAGCATCATTAAATTCTTTTAAACTAGTAGTACTCTGTTAATTTCATTAATCCAATCACATATTCAGAAACTGCTTTTTCTATTTTTTATTTTTATGATTCAGTTTATAAAAAGAGAAATGCTTTGTGCTCACCAGTGACTTTTAGGACAGGCAATTTTGTAGAATTTCCACAGTCCCAGAAAATGCTTTGTCTGGGGGTTTAATAGGAGCTGTTAAACTACACAGCAGGTTGTACCTTTTAGCATCTATTACACTCAGTAAACCCAGCACATTTTTCCCATCAGTTACACTCCCTGTGATTACACACTGCTCCAGTCTCACTATAGGTGGGCCAGGCCTCCTCTGAGCAATTTAACAAGTCATTTTCCCGCCAACAGCCAGACATATTAATGCTTTTCTAAACACACACCCACACCCACACACACACAGGCTCACGCTCACGCGCACACATGCACAGCCCTCAGCTGCTCCCTGCGGTTGCTCCCTGGCAGGGGATTAGGGTTCCACCTTCAAAGCCAGCAGCTGGAGCTGTGACACTTGGCCCAACATCTGCGCTGTAAAGGCGGCACACGCCGGAGCTGCTCGCTCGCCACAAGCTGCACAGGAGCTCCCCAGGCTCAGACCGCGGCTCTGGGCACGGCGGAGAGGGCAGCAGTAAAGCCCAGTGCCTCTGCCACACCAAAGCTGAGCACTCTGCTGATGAGTCCTTGGGGAGGGCTGATGCACTGGGACACCATGCAATAGCCCATTTTAACCATGGTTTGTGCCTGCTGCTGCTACAGCAGAGTTTGAATGACTCCCAGGTTAGAGGGAGTGATTAGGGGCGTTTAGGGGGTTCCTGCCCTGTCCTGACATCCTGCAGAGAGTGGGAAAGGTGGTTCACCCACTAGGAGCAATTGATCTTTCCAGTTGATGGCTATGTTGAAGGGGCACAGCTGAGATTTTTCAGCAAATTACACAGAACAAGAAATACAAACTGCAGTGAACCTCCCCTCTGAGGACATCCCAAGAAACGAAGAAGAAAGTCTTTGTTATTTTATTTGAGCTGTTCTTGGAAGAAGGATAGTTGGCCTGTGCTGAAAGCCCATGCCTGTGTCCTGTTCTTATTTATTTTGCTAGGATAGGCATGGTCCTAATTTTTCTATTGATGTGACTGGGATAGCTAAGAGATTTTTGACAACTTTAATGTAAAAAATTTCCTGTCCAGCTCAAGTGAGCTTCTGGCTGCCTGCTGCTACATATAAATATAGCTGATAGGAAAATAAATTACTGATTTTAGAAAGCAAGGCATTTCAAGCTTTAGTGCACCCACTGATAGTCCCTCTTTTCATGGAAGAGGTGGCTGTTCAATCTTGCAGCTCACTTGCTGTTTACAGAGAAGTTTTTCTGCTTTAAACCTCCGTGAAATGTAGTGAGCACTGTGGAACAGCCTGGCAGGGGGTAATGCTACAACTTCATGTGAGGGTGATACAGGAAAATCCTTGGAACTGGTGTTCAGCACGACACCCTGCACTGAGCAGTCATGAACTGTGTAGAATATTCTTTCTGGCGGGAAAACCAACTTTTTTAGAGGCTGGATTTTCGCAAGGGAATTTTGGCAGTTAGACTCTCATGATTCTCCATGCTGGGAACTTTCATCAGCTACAATAAAAATAGAGGAATTGGCACGTGGGATTTCTGTGTCCTGGAAAAAGCACAGAATATGAGGCCTACAAGGCTAGTGCTAAGCGCCACTGAAATTTCTCCTTTCATCTCCTGGACACGATAAAGATGGTGAAAGTATTTTCATTTGTGCCTCTGGGCCAAAACCATCATGGTGAAGGACCATCCTGAATACCCATTAGCTTCAGTGAGATTTGAGGCTGGTTAGCAAAGGGGAATCTTACACTTGTCAGAAAGCACCTAAGGAGCAGAGGGGATCCTTTATGCAAGAACCTGATGAGAGCAAGACGTTTAAAGTGTTTTAGCACACTGAGGTACAATGGGGAATGCATTTGTGAAACAATAGGTCTAGTAAATTGGAGACATCTTTTTGGGGTTTTTTTTCTCTTTTCACCACAGTTTCATTAGTTTCTGTTAAAACATTTAACAGATGTCTAATTGACACAGTCAGAAACAGTTTTCCAATCATGTATCACTTTAATTATCTGTTGGTCTTTTCAGATCTCTCATGGATACTCTATTTTATTGAGATAAATTATTTGCTGCATTTCAAGGTTCTCTGCTTGAATTCTGCTTATCTTCTCATTACTTTTCCCATAGGAAGAGTTTGTAAGAAACTTGGGAGGGGAGAGGAGTATAGAAGACAGGACAGGACTTCATGCTGTTTCAGCCACAATGATCCATTTTTCAGAAGATTTCATTTGAAAGTTCAAGTCTGAGTGGAACACTTTGTATTTTAATGAATCAGCAGTGTAACTTTGACCTAATAGGAAGTGTTTCATGATACACATTATTTGGGATTTTGTGCCTGTGTGAACCTCCTGTTCTCAGCTGCATATCCCAGAGCCATATTTGTGAGAGGAGCTTCTGACTGTACATCCTTTTTCCTTCGTTCTCTGTTTTACATATATAATTTCGAGCTTAAGCAGACATAGTGCAAACTTTATCAATGACAAAAAAAAAAAAACATTTAAGTCAATGATAAAATTGTAATCCATGACAGTATAAACAGGATTTTGCCCAAGGTAGAAGGTATTGCATTTTTTTCAAAATTATGATATCTCTCCACCCCTAAAATACTTTAATGAAAGATAAAATGTGCAGCATCTCTGAAAAATCAGCTTTCAAAAGCCTAAAATTCTATAAAACACCATCAGAAAGAAAAGGTACCTCTTGAAGATATGTTCTCTGTGTAACTTGCTCTCTAATGAGGGCTGATACTGCAAAACATCTGACAATTGGGTTTGTGGAGCACAAAAAAGCAGTCCTGTAGATGTCATGCTGTAAGGCATATTGCAAGACACTTTTAACCAGTCATGTTCCCCTAATTGCAGTAATGCTTCTTTCAATAACATTGTCATGCCTTTAAAACACTAACCTCCAGGGAGAGATTAAAAAAATAAGTTGCCAAAAGCTATTTGGAAGGATTTTTTTTTTTTTTCTCCCTCTTCTAAAATAATCTAAGCTTTTTCTTGGGGGTGATAATGTCACCAATCACATTCACAGTTCTGGTCACTGGGGGACATTCAAATCGACATCTCTCTAACACTTTGAGCCAGACATCACTGTCCATGCTCCCCCCACCTCCCTAAACATTTTCCTTGGGTTGTCATCTGTCCCTATCATCAAATTTTCCATTGGAAATACTATACAGGTCCTCTGGTTTCACAGATCACCCTTGTCACAGGGCTTACCCAGTCATTTGTGCCTCCATGCAGTTCTTTTATGGAAGCTTTACTGTAAATGCTTATGACTTATATGAAGGATGTTAATGATCTGTAAAACCAAAGTGCATGTTCAAGTGTCCACTTCACGTTTTGCAACAGCTGAAGGATTTGGGATCCATCATGAGACTGCATGTTGATCTGGAACGGCCTGGGGTTTTCCATTCTGTCTGGACTGAGAACAGGCTCTTAGAAGTGGGACAGTATGATCTACTCCACAACATTGCTGTTGGAGACAGGGGAAAGCTTCAGGGGCATGACAGAAGTCTATTTTCCATGGCAAGGTGATAGTATCAGCTAAACTGCTAAATATGTATAAACTGTTAAATGTTTTATCAGCAAAAGGTATAAAAAATTAAATAAAATTAAAGAAGAGGAAGTATAACAATAAAGAAATGAGTATTTCCAAATTCTTACCACACCTGGTATGTAGCATGTATTTTAGCAGATGATATCATTTACCCCTTATGACTGTGTTATAGATATACATTAGATTTACCTTTTTAAAAAAAGGATGTTAACAGCCTTGAATAAAATTGGGACAAATAGTGTAAACAGGATGGCATATAAAGTGTGATACAGTATGCAGAGGGCAAAGTATGTTTGAAGGTTAGCTGATTAATAAAACATGGCTGGCCTTGATTTAGTTTATAAGAAACTTAAGACATTTATCAACATCTGTCTGAACCCATTTCCAGTCTCTTTGGACTCTGTTGTGGATAAGCTGATTAATAAAAGATGATGCCTTAGGAAGGAAACTTAGATCTTTGCAAGCAATGACAAAAGAAAATTCAGTGCTTAATCTACATATGAAAGGAAACTGGGAAAGTAAACTAGTTTACCACTACATCCCAGGATGCCAACCTCCTATAACATTTCATCTGACTTAGTTTTGGCTGGAATCTGGAAAAGTAAGAAAGAATTCCAAAAATTAAGTGTGGAATTAATTTACAAAAAAGATCCTAGTGCTCACTTACAGAGACTCTGAAATCTAATCCCATTCCCTTGTGGCTTCCTCCCCTCAGTGTTTTTAACTTTGCAGCTTTCCGTGTTTGTTTTTCATTTGTCTCCTTGATCCTTTAGTCTTTCCTTTCCCTTAGGCTAGAATAAAGTTCTAATACTAAACAAGTGCCACACTTTGCTTATTGATAGTTGTTGCCCAATAAAATGTTGCCCTCAGAAGCCAATTAGTGAAATATGTTTCTCGTAATAACCAGTAATTTGTTTAATTTTCATGCATTCTTGCCTGATAGTCAGCCAAAGGGATGCACATGCATAGTTCCTGCATCTGGGACACAGAGACAGCCCAGCATAGCTGTGTGGTACAGGGGGCTCCCTGCACAGGCCCCTGGCACCACAGGTGTTACCCCTGCCTGGTATCTAGTATTTAGGTATCACTGGCATCCAAGGAACTTCCTCCTAACTCCACAGGTTCACAGATTTATTTTGTTACATGATTCTTTGGAAACTGGATTTTTCAACCCATCCTCCAGCCTCTCTCCCAAGCACAGCCTGAAAAACAGTCCCTGGAAATAGCCCCTGGAGCTATTCTTCTGGCCTGCTTCAGCTTCACCAGGGTGCTGCTGCAAGGATCATGCCAATACAGATTCACTATCTTTTCCTTAAAAAAAGGGTGGCTGCAGATGCCTTGCCGTCTGGGAATTATGTCTGGCCTGTGACAACCTTCAGGCAGGAAGGGAAAAATCCCAGACTGAATATCCAGTTCAGTGTTTTAACATATGGGGAGGTGGCCAAACATCCTCCTTCTTCCTTAACACTTCATGGCCTGGAATACACTCCCATGAGCAGTGGGCATTTGAACTCATGTCTCACTTCCAAAGCGGGGCTGTGCCAACTAGGAAAACGCTGAGGAAAGAGAAATACTTTTGGTGGCTCCTCATTCAGCTCTGGAAAACCTGCTGTGCTTGTCAGGGACAGCAGTAGCTTGAACTAGACAAGCCAGAAAAAAACCCCTGAAAACCCATAGGCCTTCTATAATAAAAAGATGCAAATGCCAACCCAGTGGGAACAGTGAACTTTATGAAAGTTGAGAGGCGAGTGACCCTTCTCTGCAGCCCGGAGAGAAGCCATGAATGTCAGTGAAGGGGAATGTGTGTTACTGCTGCATTTCATTCTTGCTGTAAACCCTGCCTGAAGAGGTTAACAGTACCTTGTAACAAGACATTTTCCTATCTATTTATCTGAGGTTTTAAACTGAAAATCACACGAAGTTGCAGGACAAATCCAAATTTTCTTGAATGGTCCATTGAGAGATTAAAATTTAGACCCTCTTTCTATGCCAGCTGAGAACTGAAGACTGCTGAATATTTCTGCAGAGTGGGAGATCAGCTTTTGAAGGCTCATTTTATAAGGAAATATCTCTGGATGCTATTTCATCCTTGTAAAGAGAAGTTTGTTCCTTGAGATAGTTTTAAATGACATTGATAGCTACTTTAGATTAACTCAGATTTACACAGATTAAGCAGACACTCTGGAAAGGACATGCTGAGCCAGATCCTGCACTGGGTTAAATTGGCATGGTTCTCTCAAAGACAAAAGAGTCACAATTAAGACCAGCTGAATATCTGGCCCATTGCATTTAAAGACCATGTCAGAGACCACCAACCTTCTAACACAGCTTATAAACATGGTTGAAGACATTTAGAGCCTGTTATGCTAGCTGGAAATTCCCTATCTGGTTTCTGCATCAGTGAAAGCACCAAAACAGACACTGAGTCCCACATCCACTTGTCATATTCAGTATATACATATTCCTACCCAAATGTATGGAATCATATATATCAAGGATTTGGGGGATTGTCCACACAACTCGGGTTCCAACTCGCTCAGGATTCTGTTAAAAAACTGATTTATTAAGGAACAAATAGGGCAATGTAATTTTTTTAAATGTTGCTGTAATCACTCTTGGAGCACATCACTCCACATGATCAGATCCTTTGATAGCAAATACCAATAGCACATTCATGTGCCCTTTGTTGCAATTTTGAATTACATTCCAAGTGTATTTCTCCACAGTCTGTAGAAGCAGCAGAGTTATAATATTGGCTCTTATTCTACATTCTTACCAGTCAAGATCATTCATTGATTCCTGGATGTGAGGATCAATGGTGGTGGCCATATGGCTTTGGAATGATCTGTTGTCTTTTCCATAATGGCATTGTGGCTTTGTGTTTTCCCAGCAGTGATTAATAGACACAAACATGCGTTATGCACATGTCGACAGATTTAGATGAACTTTGAATTTTCATGGCTTTCTTCTCTCTTCCCCCCTCCCATCCCCCCTTTTTCTTTTCAGGAGCTGGGGAGAGTAAGAGTGATTCTGCATTGAGAAAGTGAGAACCAGGTCTTTAACGAATATGCACCTCTTGAGGACATCGTGCGATTTGATCAGCAAGGCTAGATGACAGACAGACACCCCATCTAGCTGTCCAGGAATAGTTATAACGCCTTCCCCCAGGAGGACTATCTGGCTGTCTAAGGACCACTTACAACAGGAAATCCCTTGCTGGAGAACACCCAATGCCTCCAAAATCCTTTTGCTGCTAACCCTGTGAAAGGGATGGACAGTGGCAAGCTAATTGCACCCTCGGGTCCCCAGCAGCTCTAGCAACCAGGAGGTGTCACTCTGAGGGGAGCAGGTTTGCCTCCCTTGCTGTGGGGAAACACAAAAGGTAGAAAGGCTCTTAGGTGTGAGAAAAAAGCAGGATTCAGGAATAAAGCAGAAGAGTTTAGAGATCAGCTTTAGCTGCGAAAACTTGAAGATAGAAGAAGGATACAATTAATAGCAAGCAAGGACATTAAAACAATGGTTAGCGTTTCTAGGTTTGGCAGAGATAGGTTTTGAAGTTGCAAAAAATATGCTTAGCAAGATATATAAGTTTAAGCTTAATAATGGAATATTGTGTGTTCTTATATAAGGTATAACAAGCAAGTATTGTGTACAACAGATGTATGTGCACTGTTGTGGATTGGTTAAAACAGTTGTCTAAATTTTAGAAGCATGCTAATTGGCTGAGAAGCTTTTAAGAATGCTCTGTAACCAGGAAGTCTTTGGATGTCTGGGACAGCGTGAGCTTTGTACCATCTCTGTTTCAACCCTGTATGTGAGACTGATAACAGAATAAAATAATAAAAGGCTCCTGGAACACCTGTCCTTGCTCCCCATCCCATTTGTCGACAAAAATGCCGGCACCCTGCCACAGCTAATGAAGGCCTTTTTCCTGGGGAGCCAGAGAAAGGATAGATGGATAGACTTCCTCCCATGCCCTGGAACTGTCCACAGGAAGGTGTAGGGTAAGCAACAGGAGACGATATTCCTTGGGTACCCAGGGTATACCAATAATGGACTAACAAGTCATGGCCTGTCCACTAGGCTGTTCTTGCCTACTTCAAAATTTGGGTAAAAAAGCTGTTTGGTTAACCCTTTTATTGACATTTGAGGTAAAACTGTACAGCACTAACACAGAATCCAGTGAGGAGTGGGGAAGTGTGGGGCACAAAAAGAGTATCACAGGAGTGTGCCTGAAGTAACCATGGCCTGTGTAGTGCTGCTACAGGCTTTAGCAAAGCCACCTCATCTTGAACAAGAAATTGAGTAGTCTTCCATAGAAATTCACAGTCAGGGAGCCTGGACTCAGGAGAGTTCCTTCCCATCCTATGCGATGTTTCTTTTTGCTTCCTACCTTCTGGGTTCATTAAAATGGTTGGAATCCATGCAAAAACAAAGCGACCCACAGTTTGTGTTTGTATCCCCTCAAGGGTTACCAAACTAATAAAAATTACATCTCTACATCTGCCATGAGAAATGCTTTTGGTGCATGTGGTGGGCGGCTGGGAGACAACAGAAGTACCACATGCATTTGTTTTGCTCATTTGCTCTTCCTTCCCCTCTGGTCTTGCCACTATTAGATGTAGGACACTGGACTGGACAGGCCCTTCATCTCACCCGCTACAGCTGTTCTCATGTTTGTAAGTTATGGGACTTCAAGCATTTCAAAAATCCAGAAAGAAATGGCTTGTTGCCCAAGTCCCATGTGGGTTTTGTTTTCATCTTAAAAAAAAAAAAGATAAAATCCAAGATGTTCACAAGAAGTAACAGAAATTCTGCAAGAAAGCAGCTTCTAGAGTGCATCAGATTCAAAGCTGGTGAAGCATTATATACAACTAAATGTTATATTGGATGTCCTCTGAGGTGTTAAATAGTGTGTATGTTTAGAAAGTCTCTCTCTCCCTTCTGATTTTCTATGATAATACCCATACTGCAATAAACACTGGTGGCTTGGAAAGTGTTTCTCTTCCAGCCCTAAAAAAAAAAAAAAAAAGGTATAATCAATTCCTGGAATTGTAGAAATATTCTGTTCCAGGCTGGAAATTTTCAATCTTTCCACAGGTTTCAGAAAACTCTAGAAATAGCTATAGAAAATGGCATCCACATTTTTTTATTGAATCTGAGTTTTTTGAGGCTGGTACCACACAAGTATTTCTAATCAGAAAGCCTAAAGCGCTATGCATTGAGAAACATTTTGACAGGAGTAAAAACTGCAACCAGAACATGGCAGCTGCCCAAAACAAGGCAAAGACCTATGAAACTTTTGGACTTTTTGTGACTTATTGAACACAGATGGTCTGTTTGACTTAATAGAATGAAGAGTACAACATTCAACTCACTCATCACCCTGCACACACTCTACTCCCAGTGATAGGATACTCTGGGAGTCAAGGCAGTGTCCATGACAAGGCTGGAAAATTACCTTTGGTCACTTCACAGCCAATGCTGATGTTCTTCGTCCCTTTACATGGGCATTGAGTGGGTTGGAGCAGAGCAGGGGACCAGACTTTAGCGCAATTCTTAGGAAGGGAGATGACCCAGCTGCTACCTTGTTGTGCCAAAGGAGACATTTGCCTGAAGGTGTGAAGACAAAGGTGACAGACACACAGAAAGTGAAAAGAGAAACCTATAGACCATAGGATGACATTAAGGAATACTTGCCTGTGAAATGTTCCCTTTGATGAAATTTGAGCTAATATCTCAGAAAATTACTGCTTAAACCACTTTAACAGCACATAGAGGTCTACTTTTTCCTTTACTAGTTATAAGTTCTAGTAGATACAACTATTTACAGTGAGTAATGTGTTACAAGAGTGTTCTAAATACCAATAAAGTCTCACACTCTGGGATCAGGCTTGTGTACAGGCTTCTGGATGTCACATTTGCCAGGGGATGAAAGGACAAAAATAGGACATTTTTACATTTTGCTTATTTTTTAAGAGATGGTAATGTTTTCATGCACATATGCATTCTGGTAGCTCCATGACCTCTATCCCAGACAGGAAAAATACAAAGCTTTCATATTAAGTTGGAGTTCTTACAGTTTATAGAGAATACATTGAGGACACAAAAGTTTTCTTGGAACAATAACACAAGACTGCAACATGGAGACCAAAGAGGCTAGCTCCGAGGAAATAGAAGAAAAATTTGCAATATTTGGCACTTTCCCTGTGATATAAAGTGCATGTTATTCTCATTTAGCAGAGAGCTGACTTGAACAATAGAAATGTTTGTTAATGCATTCTGCTCTGCAGTGACTGTAAAAATGTTTGCTGCATTTGCTTCTTAGATGCTGTAGCTCTCTCATTTCACACCTTTCTCCAGATTTAATTTCTGCAGTATTATTTATGTGGCTGTATTAGATTCAATTTACAAATTACAGCCTGCTGCAAAATGGAGCTGTTCTTTTCCCTAGAGGTACCAGCAACAGTTACATTAATCTTCTTTTTAAAAATTATTCAGGGCCTTTCAACATGCTGCCAAGAGCTCCCTCCCAGATTCCTTTGTAGTCCTGTTTTTAATTGTAAGAATATCTGCAGAAAATATAACATGTAAGGCCTGGATCCCAGTGGAACTCCATGCTGGCAGAGGTCCTGCAGTGAGCACCAGATGGGTGGATTTGGGTTTATTTTATCTCTTCCAGCTCAGTTCTGTACATGGAACCTGACCTAGGGAGGTGGTTCATTCCTGGGTCACTGAGAAGGTCCTGGTGGGGCTCTAGTGGAAGGGGTGGCTGCAGAGGCACTGCCACCAAAAATGTGGAAAAAGCCATGGCACCAAGTGCTCCACCCCAGCCATCTTGCACCTGCCTCTGCTTGTGCCACACTGCAGAGAGTCCCAAGGCTGCTCGGAAAAGCTGCTTCGAGGGATGTTTGTGCTGGCTGTGAGGGGCATCACACCAATGCCTCCATGAGGGATTATCTGGAGCACCATGCCAGAGCCCTGCCAGTTGGGCAGCCTCCCCAGGAACTGGCACCAGGTGCTGTGGTGCCAGCGTTAGGAAGTCTCAAGCTTGGGGCAAGCGCTGTCCATGCCCCAGTGATATTCACAGAAACACCCCTGGTCCTTCTCCCTCTGCTCCAGCTGTGTCTTGATCTCTGTGGCCTGGTGACAGCCAACAAATCCTTGGCTTTCCTAACAACTCTCTGGGGGCTGCTGAGCCACCTGTCTATAACTGATAGCCAGGCATGAGCCAGCAGCACGATGATCTCACCTGTGCTGGCAGGAGCTGAGACAGCCTGTTTGGGTGAGGCATCATGGTCTGCTGAGCACGAGAGCTTGGATAGTCTGTCCTGCTCCTCCTTTTTAAGACAATGGCGTTCTTTTGCATCATCATTCTTCTGCTGATGTCAGGACTTCACCAACACAAGAAGCAACCTCATGGGAGCACAGAGATCTTGTGTCCTGGGTCAGGTAGCATGATCAGGAGGAAAGCACCTGGTCAGCTCACTAGGAAGAAAAAAAGGTGTTTTTAAAAGTGTGTTACAAGAGCCTTACAGTTGGCATCGGGCCCTAACACTGTAAGACTTCTCTGTCCAAAATCTCCTCCAGGAGATTCCCTAAAGAAGCAGCTCCCAGGTGTTTGGGTGGTTTTGCCCGAGCCTGGTTCATATAAGCTCTGCCTCCTTAGAGCTTTCCCAACCTTAGCTGCACCAACCAGCTGCTTCTCCCCCCATACACTGCATAGGGGAAAAGAGGGTAAACCTCACATGAGACAAGAAATGCCTTCCATAAATTTACATGAAGTATAAAAGGAACTTCTGTGAGTCCATTACTAAATGTTGATGGTTAAACTCCTAGTAATGAGACGTTATGAGACAGATGCATTCAATAAGTATTTCTGTTCTGGTGGATCAAAGCTGGAGGAAGTATGAGTATCATATGATGCTGATGAAATGTTTTCTGAGCTAGCAGTAAACTGGGAGAATGCAAGTCTGTTAGCTCTGTGCAATTCAGAAAGGCTAGATTAATTGTCCCTAAGACATCTTGAGAAGCAGCTAAGGATCTTACTTTTTCTTTAGGTGGTTAGTGAATGCTATGTATGTAATTTAAAAAAAAAAAAAAAGGGGAGAGGGACAATCCAAATAAATGTAAGCTGACTAGCCTAGCTTTCATTTGAGAGTGGCACACAGGAAATGGTGGATACTGAAGGCAGAGGTAAAAATTTCTGCCAAGTACTATGACTTTAGAGAAGCTGGAGCTTATCAAGTCAACCTGATTTTATTCAGAGAAAAATAAATTCAACAAACGAAAGTCTGACAAACCACTTAACTGACTGTAAAATTCCAAGAAATACCATTTTTAAAAGTACCTACCAGACTTCAACATAGATATTTTATGGTCAGTTATCAATGGGTGGCAACTTTCTGGAAGGGAAATCACCCCTTTCTCCTTTCCACCCAACACCATCTTTATTTAAATCACAAATACCACATAAATGATTGCTAACACATTTTTCAGATGGCACAGATTTGAAAGCAGTAAAGATGAGAGTACTCCTGCGAGTGAAGGTGATCTGGCTCACCCCATAAGCTGGGTGTAACCAAATGCAGCCAAATACAGGTTCATATTTAGAAATTAAAGTGTACAAGCCACGTTTACAGGATGGGGCGCTACATCACAGGAAGCAGAAAAGGGCTGGGGAAATTGTTACAAATAATCTATTATCCATGAATTCCTAAAATTGTTTTGTGGTTAAAAAGGCTAACATGATAATCAGAAATACAGAGACGAGGTCTGGGAATGGGAAGGAGATATTCTGTCTGTGTAGGGCAGAAGTAGGACCACTGTTGTAGTGACCACTGCGGTGGATAGAGAAGCCAAGGGAGGAATAGTTGAATCTTTATATAAGAGACATTTATTCCATGATTATTTCATGATGGATTACCCCAGAAAAATAGCTTCCAAACGCATTTCCATGAAACATCAGAAGATCATGAAACTCCTCTGCTGGATCCTCCCTCAAGTCATGTTTTCTGGATTAGGTTCCAGGGGAAAACAGTAGGGGTTGCAGCTTTCTGAGGCGAGTTTCATGTTGGATACCTGCCTGTGTGCTGTGACGTGCTGCCTTGGCAAATAAATCGTGACCTGTGTGGTTATACTGGTCAAATGCTTTCTCAGCCAGAACAATTCCCAGAAAATCAGCAGACCCTTTTCACTGTGCCCATCTGACAAGCACCGGGTAGCACACAGATGGTTTAGATATAAAAAAGAATGCTGCATCAATGCTGAATGTGTGAAATGTTTCAATTATTCCTAAAATATTTTTAACACGTTCCAGATTTATCAGGCAAAATGTTTAGGAAGTAATTGGAGTTTATTCTGTTTTTCATTTTAGTATTGTATATTATAATAAACACACGTTCAAAGTACATTTTAGGTATCACCAAATATTTATAAAATGTCTATAGGTGGAAATCCCAAGGTCACTACAGTAGCTTCATTCTACAGTTTTGTTTACAGGAAAATCAATCAGTAAAACCTGTGGTTTTTTGGCAGTCAGAATCCTTTTGCACCTGCAGAGATAGTGGATAGCCTATTGGGTTTACTTACAAATATGATTAAATGTTCTTTGTTTCGAGAAGTTCAATTTAATTCACCCTTATATTATTGCCTGGAGTAATAAAAAACTTCTAATGGTATTTCCAAACAGATATGTGTGTCTGATATTTAGTATCTGATCATTTCACTCGCCTTTGCCCATTAGAAGACAAGTTTTGTAAATGTCTATCCCAAGTAATGCTAGTTAGAAAATAAAAAGGGAAATGGTATCATGTTCCCTGAGATACACTCTGGGCTTTTGCAATGAAAACAAATTGATCTGCTGCAAGCTTTGCTACCTGTCTTGAGAAATACTAGCAAGGCTTAGCAACACTGCCTACCAGGGAACCCTTGCCACTGGTTTTAAGACAAACCAGTCTGCTTTCTGCCGATTCTCTTGATGTCCCTGGAGATTTCAGGGGAAAAAAGAGCAACACATTTTCCTAGCCTGGAGTCAGGAAAATATTGCACTTTGCAATTTCCCAGTTACGGTAAGTGAGCTCATTTTGTTTTGGTGGTGGGCCTTTTTGTATTTTATTTATTTTCCTTGTTTGTTTTGATTTTTTTTGGATTTTTTTTTCTTTTCTTTTCTTTTTCAATTCTATCTAAAGTTCCAGCCAGGCAAATTTCCTTGAGATGAGAAAGCCTTGCATTAACTAAGACACAGCAAGGATTCTGTGCATTTCTGCCAAGACTGACCTATCTGCTTCCATCCTTGCCTCGGTTGTCAGGCTTGTTTAGACAGGCTTGTTTTCAGCTCACTGAGTAGCTGCAGCAGTGGTGGGATGAGAAGAGGGACGTACGTGCTCTGAGAGCTGGGCTCTCTGCTGGTGCAGACGCCTTTCCAGTGCCAGACTGGCAAAGAAGCAGCTGGTGCCATCCACAGAAACAGCTTCAAACACATCTTTGACCCACAAGTCCCACATTCCCACAAAATGCCATCATAGACAAACATAGTCACATACTGTCCTTTTTCCAATTAAAAATACAAGGTTGTGTGGTTTCAACAGGTAGTAGAGTACTCAAGAAAACACTATGAAAGATCAAAGCTTTGAGGGTTTCCTTCTCTGCTGATCTCCACCCCCCATGCCCCCAACCCTTAAAAAAAATGTTAAATTTAGGTCTGTTGCAGGATTAACTCCAATACCAAGCAAAATCTAGACATTCTTGGCAGACTGTCTCCTGCTGCTGTCTAAGTAAATACTGAAATTTCTTAAAGAAAAACTATTTCCTCAATTACGGTTTTCATTAAAAACATATAATTTTACAAATGCTGGTCTGAAATACCCTTTTGATCTCCTCTACAGATCTATTTTATATATTTAGCCTGCTGGAAGATCCTTATTTTCAGCCTTTCCTCTTACCCCTTCATACGCCCCTTCTGTAGGTTCACTATCTGCAGGCTAGGAAGTAAGGAGAGCTGGGGACGGCAAATGACTTGTGACACCGGGAAGACGTCACACCTGAGATTAGAAACAGACTGTATCCATGAGGATGTGAGCGTTCTTGTTCACTTTGTATCACTCACAGACAGTAATGGCAAAAGCTGTAAAATAATGTTTCAGAAAAAGGAGGTCAGTGAAACAAAACAGCAGCTGAGTTTATTTCTCAGTGTTAATGACTCCAGACTCCAGCCCATGAAGCCAACAGGTGTGGTGCATATTGAGGATGCCTGCACAAAAGTTAGGGACAAATCAGTGCAAAGAAGTTCGCTGTAGTTAGATTTTTCCACCCTTTTTTATAATAGTTTATCTTCTAAAATAAAGATAGGCTTTATATATGTACATCATGAAGCAGTGTAATCAAGATATGATAAAAAGAGTGTTTCAGACATAATTCAGAAACTTAAAGTCAGTTATACTTAAAAAGTAGACCTTGCTGATTTTTTTTTTAAATTTCTGTTTTCTACAGCTATATAGATTAAGACAAACGCTTGCAGGGCCATGGATTAAAATTAGTTTTAAACAAATCTCAGTCTTAATTAAGAAAATCCAGAATTTGACTACAGAATAACTACAGTTTGAAATGCACAGATCCATTATATGTGAAAGAAAAGCTGGTTCAAGGGCTTGGCTGCTAGTTTTCCCTTGGGAATCCTGTTTCCAGCCTAGCTTCAGCAAAGATTTCCAGTGGGACCTCCGACATGCCATTGGGAATAGGACTAATCTCACAAAACTGTAGCAACTGAAAGTCCAGGTGTCTAAGCACGAGTCTGAGTTTTCTCTGCAGTTAAACAGAAACGGGGGCACTCAGTCAATGCCTGGCTCCTCATTTTCAGGTGGCACAAGTGTAGACAAGGCGAATCTGGGATTGAGAGCACAGTTACAGAAGCAGCCAGAGCAATAGCAGTGTAGGCATCTCCTGCAGGATGAATCATCTCAAGCTCTTCTGCTGAGCACTGCAGCAGAACTACAGCCAGGGAGTTTGAGCCAAATTCGGGGTTCCGTATGCATTAGAGAGTGCACACATGCATACATAGGTGCACAAATGTATATATATATATATATATATATATGTGTAAGTGCATATGTGTGTATAGACACTTGTGTGCAGGGTCTGAAAAGGGCAACAGCCTAATTGTCCTCAATTCAAAGCTGCATCCAAATACCTCAGACAATAGAATCAATTTGTATGAGCAAGCATTAGTTACATGTTTTCTAATTGCAGGCTCGGGAATTTAATACAGCCTTTGGTGTAATGCTTCTAAATACCCATAAGTTTACTAACTGCACCCTGCTGGGACTCACATTAACACTTAGTAAATAGACTATTCAGAAAATGGCATGGCAAGAGTTACACCTCCAAGTAATATTCTATAGAGCTGCATACAAATTGTAACCACATTTTCATAAGTGATAAAATGTTTTATCCTCTTCTGAAAAATAAATGCCATAAAAGCCAAATGAAGTTCACAATAACAAAGGAAAAGAAGGATATAGCTCGTCAGGATTCAAAAGGTTTTGATTTCACTTTGTCAAGTTGGACACTTATATGGGAAACAGCCACCTAAATACCTTTGTGGGTCTGGCAAGAAGTTCTCAGTCACAGAGTAAGGACAAGGAAATGGAAGAGAATTCAAAGTTGCTAATGTGTGGTTCTACTTGAAGGACTAGTTAAGTGAAACTGGCACCACTAAGAAGTTGGTAAGATTCCTGAGCTTATTCCATCTGCTTTGCTTGCTTAAGTGATGAAAAGCCCTTCTTTTGAGGCCAGTTTTAAGTGTACCAGCATGAAAAGGATGTTCCAGGTTCCAGCCCATTTCACTCATGTGGCCCCTTTCACTTGCACGGCTGTGACGGAGAGTTTCGTTCCTTCAGCAAAGCCTTTATGCCTGCTAATGCAAACTAGGGAAAGAAAGAGGGAATGTTAGGGAAAAAAAGAAAAATACTGGTTTTTTCAAACGCAAGGTTTTGAAAAAGAATAGCTTCTGTTGGGCAAACCACTTTAAAAGAACAGCAGTGATGTAACTAAGAAAATATGGGAAGGGAAAAGTTACAAAAACTCAAATGTTCCTTCTTTTCCATTCTTACATATTTCAAAGGGTTAAAAACCTCAAGTCATATAAGCAAAATACCCCAAAGCATGGCTTTGATTAAAAAGGAACTAAAAAAAAAGAAGAAATGGAAGGTTTCTTCGTGCATATATCCACTCTCGGTTGCTGCTGTATTGAAGCAAGAGCTAAGAATGATTTTTCAGTTCAATTTCCTCAGTTAGCAAGAATCTGGCCACTTTGAGACAAATCTGAAGAAAGAGAAATTATGTGGAACAGACTCCTCACATGGTGGGAAAGCTGCTTCATGATACCTATTCTTCCCATCAAAACAGGGGCCGTCTGGACTCCAGGTGTCCCTGTTACTACAGGTTATTACTGTTGCATCCTTTTTTCCTAGTAATATGTATGAATTAAATCTAGGGATGCTGTTTACAGAATCTTTTATAAAACAGTATGACATACTAGAAAAAATGAAGGGCATGGTAGAGAAGGGAAACAGAAACATCTTTCAAGATATTTTCCTGAAAAAAAACAGGAAATTATTGCGCTTTTTGTCTAGAAAAAAGTACATATCCCTTTAGTCAGAATTAGAATAGGTATATTTGGAAAGAGTATGAACACTTTGGTTATTGGGCAGATCCACAGATACGTACTCAGATGGACAATTTGTGAATAATTAGTCTGTCATCTCTCTGCTTCAAAGTTTCTTCCAGCCTCTAAAACCTCTGCCACTGCCTAATCTGCTAGCTCAAAAATGTGGGCCAAACTCTTTTATTTGGATGAAGCGGCTCATGTATTTTGGCAAAAGCCTGCATTAGAAAATGAAAACCACACTAGAACTTAGTAGTTCCTAAAGCTTCTTAACTTCTTGTTTAAACCCTTTCCACAGCTGCTCCTAGAAACTTAGTCATACTTCTGTTGACAAATTGCAGTAAGGTGGAGTCTGCAGAAATGCCTGCTCCAGAACAAACTCACAAGCCATAGACAGCCTCTGCAAGCTTTGGATCATGATCCTTGAGTCTGAGCTCAGGACACTTTTTTCATCATTCCTCCATAACAGCTAGAGACCATACAGCAGGTAAGAGAAGAATAGCTTCACCTTACTGATAACCCTCTCTTTTGGCCAAAGGCATGATTCCAACTTCACAGCTGGTGACTGACTCTTCAAATCATGGTGCTCCTCAAAGCTGGCAAAGCAAGGAATTAACATATTGCCATGAAATGCCTTTATGTGTCATTTCTGCAGCATGCCTGCTGGATCAAGTTAATGCAGCTGCTTCTTTGGGGACTCGGAATTTGCATCTTGGAGCTGCACTAGTGGGAAATAATTCTCAGGCCAAACATGCCTTTACACTGTGGGTGATCAGCAATCACTTCCAGGTGCTGCACCAAGTACAGCATGTCCCAAATTTCTCAGGGTTGAGCTGATGCCATTCTCAGACTTTCCACCATTTGAACAAAGCTGGAAGTTAGCTGTGCTACAGAGAGCTGTGCTTACACATGGGAACAGTCATTTTGTCACCAGCCTTACTATGCTTTGGCATCTGACCTACCCTCCTATTTATTGTTCTTCCCATCTTTCATTCCGATTTTATACTCCCACCCCCCTGGGAGTCTTTTGCAAAGTATTTTATAGGCAGAGGAGTTCTGGAGTGTGGTGCCAATGCGTAAGATAGCATCAGGCATCAGCCTGCCATTGCAGCCTGGTTTTGGAAAATAGTGGCGTGCAGCTTCCATGTATTCGGCAGTAGCGACTTCCTTTCCAGCTCTGTGAAGGTAACTTCTGCTCCTCAGCCAAAGTGGGGGCTTTCTCCCTATGGTCAGTACAGATGGGTGCCTTTGAAAGCTCCCAGGAAGCAAGTCATGGTGCCAAAATGGGTCTCCTTTCTGCCTAAATTGATAGTGCTGGAAACTCTGACACCTCAGGGCTTCTTTATAAACGCTTTCGGGTTAAGTGTTAGGAAGGAGCAGGAAGCATTGCTCCTCAGGGCAGTCTCCGGCCAGTCTCTGGGATGGCTTTGGTCTCCTTAAAAGCTAGGATGGTGAGAGGCAGAGTCCAGATTTTTCCAGCCCTGTTTGATCATCCTCACCAGTGGTTAATACTGAGCTCTTGGACTGTACCTGTAACTAAAAAACAAACACGGCCTTGAGCACTGGCATGGGATTGTCCAGCCTGTGTAGCTGCTGGCATGCTCTCCACCAGGCTGGCACTGATATCAACCCACCCTCTCCCAGGCAGTGCCAAGCCCTGCTCAAAGGACTCTCACAGGGCCAGGGAGTACTTCCACAGTCCTGCCATCTTTGGGGGGATACAAGGGTATCTGCATGGATGTGAAATGTGGCAGCCACACATCTTAAAGCAAAGAAAAGGCTCTGGTCCATATGCTGGTACAAGCTTTGGGTGCCTAGCAGCAGGTGAAGGATGGTCCCTCTCAAAAATGTACTGCAGTTTAGTAGTGAGAGGACTGTGTCTTCCATGGGAACCTGGCAGTTGAACCCGTTGTCCTTTCATCCAGACTCAGAACTTTGTTAAAATGACTTTTGACTAATCTCCAGTGTTGACTGTGCAAATGTTCTTTGACAATCTGACAAGGATTACATCAAGCAGGAAAAGAAATGAGGGCAATGTGGGGGCACAGAAAGAAGTGAAGCCTTCCTTGTGCTGTGACAATTTCTTAACTTGGAGAGAAAGAGTGTTTGCATTTTTCACAGGGAATTAGTCTAATTTATCTGAAGATCTGCTTGTGATTTGTAGGAGATGTTTGTTAAAGCTGATATAAAAGGTAATGCTAGGATTTAATCCTCAGGGCTTTAGCAAATAACCACTATCTTTTAATAGGAAGTGGGTGGCATGTTGGTTGTCAACTCTAATTTCTCCTCTAGACTGAAAGCCTTCTCCATACTTTTTCTATTATCCTGTACTGCTAACTTTTACAGGGCTACAGGATCTGCCTTGTACTTGGGATAAAGCAAGAAGGTAGAGACTTTAACAGAGATTCACCATGTTTCAAGAGAGCATATGGGAAAGCATCAAAGTGGGGGACAAAGTTAGCATTGAAAAGATGCTCTCAGAACACCCATTGCTCCTGTGGTTTGTGCATTATGCTCTTTTCCAAGAGATCTGGATTTGATGTCTTGTCCTTTGCTTTCTGGGGCAAGGAAAACTCTGAGCCCTTTGAGAGTGGGGAGGAGTTTTAAATAAGGAAAGAAAGGACCTACGGCAAAGATCAAAAAGGAAAAAAACAACACACAGAGAAAACAAGAGGACCGAGAAGATTCAGCCCTACGGTACCTAACAATTTTTAAAGGCATGAGTTTGTCCAATGTGTTGTTTATTCATCCAATTTATTGTAATGATGAACAGCTTTAAAATTGGAGTAGAATGCTAATTCATACTTTGTGTGTGGAATAAATGATAGGCAGCTGTGGGCCAGGGGGCCACTGGGGGCTCTCTGGCAACACAGACTGTACATGCAAAAGAACGTAACTCAGGGTCTCTGGTAGCAACAAGAAAATATATATTGCAAATTAAGTAGTTCTTCCTACCACTTAATGAAAGCTGTGTGCGTGTTACATTGCTATTGTCATGCAATTATCAAATTGATGTGAATTTGGCCTGTACTTAACACTGTGCTGGGGAAGTCTTTCTGTGCTATTCAAATATTTTTGAATATAGGAACAGCAGTGGACTTTTCACCAGTCAGGTGATAGGGTAATAGGCTGGTAAATTATTTTGGACACACCTTGAGAAGCAGGAAAAATGAAGGATGCTCATTTCACTGTGCTACTGAAATGAAATACTGGGCTGGATCCACCCATGCTTAGAGGGTCAGCCAAGGGCAGTGTGATCCATCTCAGCTTGCCTGAGAAGAGAAGGTTAGTTCTTGCATCTGCTGGTTTTATCTGGGCTATAGTTAATTTTCTTCACAGTGGCTGGTAGGGGGCTGTGGTTTGGATTTGTGCTGAACACAGGGTTGATGGTATAGAGATGTTTTTGCTATTGCTGAGCAGGGCTTACACAGAGCCAAGGCCTTTTCTGATTTTTGTGCTGCCATGCTGGGGAGGGGGCTGGGGGTGCTTGGGAGGTTGGGAGGAGACACAGCCAGAGCAGGTGACCCAAACTGACCAAAGGGACATTCCAGACCATATGGTATCATGCTCAGCACATAAAGTGGGGAAAGAAGGGAGAAGGGGGGAATGTATGGAATGATGGTGCTTGTCTTCCCAAGTAACCATTACATGGTTCCATGAGGGGCCCCTGCTCTCCTGGAGATGGCTGAACACCTGCCTGCCCATGGAAAGCAGTGAATTAATTCCTTGTTTTGCTTTGCTTGTGTGTGCAGTTTTTGCTTTCTCTATTTAACTGTCTTTATCTCAACCTACAGGTTCTCTGGCTTTCACCCTTCTGATTCACTCCCCAATCTCATTGCTGGGGGAGAGAGTGAGTGGCTGTGTGGGGCTTGTCTGCTGGCTGGGGTTGAACCACAACAAAGCAGATGTTTCCACATCTCTGTGCACAAGCAAGACAGAAGGCAGAGACTTGGTTTGGTGACAGCATGGTCTTGAAAGCAGCACACGTGCCACAGTGCCACAGAGGTGAGGGCCAGAGGATCTCTGCTATGGCCTACAGCAGCTCACAGTTACTGCTGAAGATCTACAGAGGGTACCTCGTTTTCTATACCAAGAACCTACCTACACCACCTACACAAAAATTATATTAAAAACAGGACATGTTTTCCAGTAAAAAGCAAATCCAAGTACATCTTGCATGAGTTCAAACACTGGCACAAAAATGCCACTCACCTCACACTCAGCAGCAGAAGGCCCAGCTCCAGTTTGAATGACACAGGTGAATGCAGGGGCAGACTGTGAGTGACTGTGGGCTCAGACTGTGGTTTTGCACCATGTGTGTAAAAGTAAGACTGTTTGCACAGGGTAGTGTGAAAGTCTGCCAGTTGACTGAGCAAGGTGGGTTGCTTGGATGGGAAAGAGATTGAATGTGAGGAATGCAAACCAATATCTAAGAAACTTAGTGATGGGCAGGAGGTAGAATTTTAAAAGAAAAAAAAAATGTTTTAAACCTTAGAAGAAATCTTAATTCTAAAATTCACTCAAGAAACCCTGATAGACACCAAAATAACCATGGCCTCCCTGGCACTTTTTGTTAGAGTTATTAAAATAGCTTGGTAGTTATTTCTGGATCGAACAGTAACTGAGGACTAATGTCCAGTGCCAGTCAAACCTTGATCTCCTGTACAAATGAAACCAAATTCTAAATCCATACTCAAAAATACGCCAGTGAGGACTGTCAGACTACCTCTGAATACAGAAGATGGACCCTGATAGTAATACCCCCAAACCTATCTCATAAGTACCACCTTGATTCGCAACATCTCCAATTTCTGGCTACATGGCAAGTGAAAGCTTGACTCTAACCCCAAACCTACACATGACTTGAAGCCTTGTCCTATCTTCAGCTGTGTTGTGTCTGTGGAATGATCAGTGACTCCCAGACTCAAAATTGCTCTCAGCTAGATGGTTCTTTTCAGCTGCAATGCTAAAACCTGATCAATAAACCCTTGTAATCCAAGGGAAATGCCCCCCACTGGGTTTGCAGCAAGAATTAGAATTAGAAACGGGGGTGTAGGAAAACATGAGGATGTTTGATGGCTTTTGGAGAAGTCTCCTATCCAAGTATGGTACTGACATGATAGGGCCATGCATCTATGTGTTGAAAACAGACAGAGCTCGCTGTTCTGTGCTGAAGACAACTGTACTATCTTGTATAACAGATTTGGATTTTGAGTTAAAGTGTGAAGCATGCACTAGATCTAATAAGGGCTACCTAGGTTTGCAATCATCGCTATATATATATTTTACTTCAGGATTGATGTCAGTGATGTATTAAAAAATCTTGGTGGCAGATGTTGGTGTTCTCAAGCAAACAAATTTCAGTTAATTTGGTATTATACATGTCACTTGGGCTAGTTGATAGGAGGTCTCCGAATGAGATCAAGAGTTTAGGATAAAGTTGCGATTTGGCTGCATGGATTTGCATTCCTGTTTTATAAAGAAGAGCACTGTTTGTGCTGATTGAAGCATGCTAATTAAGTGCAAATGTTTCACATTGACAGGTTGTTAAGTTTTGTTGTGCACAGATACTATTGGATAACATCTACTAAATATTTATTATTATTCCATATTATTATTTATTATTACTGTTATTGTTATTATTGTTAACTTTGCTGTGGACTATATTTGGTTTTCTGTAATATAAACTAAAATATACAAACCAAGAGACAAAGAAGGAGGGGGAGAGGAGGTCAAATCCCACAGCAGTGGGAGCTGCTTCCCATGAGGTCCTGTCCTGACAATGCTGCCAGGATTTGCAGGTGCAGACCCCTGCAAATAACAGCAGAAAAACAACAGCATAAAAACAATTAAAGAAAAGTATGGCCAAAGAGAGTCTGGAAAACACTGCCTCATCAGCTTCGGGAAAAGGTTTTGGAGCTGCAGACCACAGGCTCTGAGCATTACAAAGGCTAAGGCAATGGGGTACTTAAGGCACAGCGCAGCACACATGTGAGACAAGCACTGTTTTGTAGCAGGGTGACAAGTCCTGGAAGTTTCTATCCATCTCCCTGAGGACTCCCAAGCCTTTACAAGAACAGCCTGTCAATAAGGGACATAAACAGCAGTCTCCTGCAGCAGGCGGTGATGGTGCTTGGGATCTGGGATGGGTCAGAAACAGTTCATTTGCGTAGATGGAGGCTTTTATGGACTGCGCCTGCCTAGCTAAGATGTAGGTGTTCCTGGTCCCAAAAGGCTTCTTCAGTACTTAGCCCTGAGCCTGACAGGCGTCACTGCTCCTGGCCAAAGGAGAGGCTGGATTTGGGTGTCTCAGTCAGACTGGAATCACTCTGTGAATTATGTCTAGGGATCACTGATGTTTTATTTCCAGGTGTGTCAGGGAGCAAAAATCATAATTTTTTTCCCGTTTCTTTTCTGTTTCAAGCAGGGTGTGACGTGGTATGTTCATGGCTGCTTAGCTAAAAACAACATGAGACCCAACCCTACTCCTTAGGTATTTGCTGTGAAATAGATATGATAGCAAGGCAGAATGAAATGGGAAATAACCCTTTCCCTCCTCTGAATATGATGTCAGGCACTATTCACCCACTCACGCAATTACTGATTTCATGCTATTATTCCATTGTGTTAGAAGGATTCTTTGAAACTTGTAACAGATCTTTACCAGTAATTTAAACTAGCTACCAGTCTCCATCCTGGTTACTGCACATCTACTGCCAAGACACTGTTTTGGTAACAGTTAATAATCATCTGTCTGGACTACCTCACCATAAACATTACAGGGTTTCATCACTCATGTTTTATTTAATTCCACTTGTCATCAAGGTCTATTATTGGAGCCTTACAATTTTGTTGAAGAGAGCTGATTTTTACTACTGTTGAAAGCTGCTCTACATACTTTTTGCACTTTATTCTCCTGAGCTGGGATCCTTTCCTTTTGGTTCTCAGGTTGACATAAGATATTTATTCAAATAAATTCATTAGATGATTGACAACATATAGGAGTCCCTGGTGGAATATGCCTGAGATGCCAGGGGGAAAAAAGGGAAAATTCAAGAGGTTAGTAAATTACTTGCACTAAATGTAACCACCTGTCTTTGATTCCACATCCCTTGTTCCCACCCTGAAAAGGTACATCCAGCTGAAGAAGGTATAAATTGAAATAATCCTTTTCCATGCACATCTCCTCTGCTCATTGCCTTGGTTTTTGTCCTGTTGTGACCTCCTACACTCAGCCTGAAAGCATGCAGCATAAATGAAACAGGTAGATGGCTGGAATAAAAAAAATGGTTAAAATGGTCAAAGATTAAAATGGGAATAATGAAGTAATAGTCCTTTCAAGCATTGCTGTTGCACAGAGTCTCAGGCAGGACTCACACCAAGTGAGCACTCCAGCCCCTCTGCTGAGGAGTGATGGCCCCACCACTCACATGCCTTTGCTCTGCTTTTTCTCTGTCTCCTGACTCTGCTTTTCCTCTCTTGCCAGGAGGAGAGGCTGTAAGGGAAAGTCTGGCAGCAAGCAGAGAGCATACAGGCCGTACTCCTGAAGGGTGCTGGAAGACAGGATGAAGGTTTCTATGCCAAGGAATGTGTGTTTGTGCACAGCAAACTATCTCCAAGCTGAAGGAGTCTGGAAAAGGCAGTTGCTGGGTTGGAATGAGCCTCCTGCATTCCACCAGCCCCGGAAATCCACAAATTTGATGTGTTTTGATCAGAAATTCCCTTGTAAACCTGAGAATCCTCTCATCATCAAAGCTTGCTCAGAGCTGCTGCTTCTTGAAAAAAGGGGTCAGACAAACCAATATTTTTCTGACAGAACAAGTAAAATCTCTCCTTGCTCTTCAGTATGCAAGCCAGCAGTGAAACACGTCTGAGCAAAGAAACAGGCGTGTCTTTAAAGTCAACAGCAGATGCTCCAGTGAGTATGTTCTTACATCCAGTCTCTCAGCATGCTGACATACCCAGGCCTAGGCCGATATGCTTGCCCTGTGTTCAGGCACCACCTCAGCTCTCTGCAAGACACGCAGTCACATTAGGATGGCCCAGAGCCTGAAAGAGTAAGTCCTGCTCGGTGTGTGTGTGTATAATCAACTCAAGCCCACTACAGTGCTATGCCACGACTGCTATGTGGCCAAAACTGATGGGCTTTCAGTCTGCTCCAAGAGCAAGTGGAGCAGAAGCACAACATTCTGTATTTTTTCATGTAGAAATCTCCCACCCTGAAGCTATTGAATGCATTTTGCCAACAGAAACAAACAACTTTTCTCTTTATACCACAGTTCCTCCTGTCTGTTCTGTGATTTGTCCTTTCGCTATTGTTCCTGACCTTTCCCAGATTCAAACCTGCAACTCTAGGCACCGTGCTTGGAGTGACCACTGATTATCACCCAGCAACTAGAAATCTTCTATATAGGAGAACTGCTTTTCTTCTCTTGTTTTCCTTTTATTTGCATTATTCACTTTCATCTTGGATTTTTTTCTCTCCAGCTGCTGCCTTTAACCTTCCCTTATTCATAAGCAATCTTTATTTCAAAATATTTTCTCTGACTTTGATGCCTTAGGTTTTAACTTTTATATTTTTCAAATCCTGTACTGCCTAGTGCGTAACTCTGAAGTTTCTTGTGGCCTGTTAGCATAGTTCTCTTATGCTAGTTAGACATAACAAGCCACTCTAGGTTTGCTCTCCAAGGACATCTAAATTGTCCCAGGCCCCAAAATATGTAAACGAAGGCCTCTGAAGAGGAGGGCCAACTTGAGGTAGTTAGGTAATTAACTGAGATTGTAATTGGAGAATTGATCCTGATATGCAAATGGACCAAACTTAAAAAAGTGTGAAGAACTCATGATCCAGAGTCCATCTTGGGTGTAGCCTTTTGACTGCCCAGGGTGTACCTTTGAAGGCCCTTCAAATAAATACCTACTTTTATTCCCTTATTCTTGTCTAGTCTCTGTTTTTAGGTGACCATCTCATCATCACATTCAGTATGCGTTTATTTCTGAAATTTCTTCACATCTGTCATTTTGTGATCTTATTGAGTTGGTCTTGCTGCAGCACCTTTTCTCTCTTTCCCCCTCTTCTGAAGGAAGTGTCCTAGGACTGGACACAGCTGTGTTTTGGATGCATGTGGTGGTGAAACTCCATGCTCAAGGTGTAGCCTGGACTTCAGATAATCTGAGAAAACAAACTTGGTGAACATTGCTGCCCATAGAAGAGAGCTTGAGCCCTTCATCATTTACCTTAGTCTTTTCAGAGTATAGTCCTCTCCTCCCGAGAGGGCACAGAAAACTCACCGATGCCAGACTGTGAGCAGGCATATATGTGGAGAACCCAACAGGCTTTCTTCTCTCTGGGCATTCCTAGGGCTGGGAGGCTGGTGTGGTGCCTGTGATTGCACCCCAGACATAACATGGTAAAAAAAATTCACCTCCTCCTCTTTTGCATATCCTGCCCAGCTTGTCCAGCTGAAGTCCTTCCCTCTGAATACTTGGGAACACTGAGACAGATTGATGGTTTTGCTGCATATTCTCCTTTTCTTCTGGTTAGAAGGAAGGTTTCCCTCAGGAGGGCAGATGGGTCAAACTGCCCAGAGGAACCAGCACCTCTGCCAGGATTTATTTCTAGTACTTTACTTAGGGAGCTGGGAGCCCCAAGCAGCATTAAAAAGTGGTTATGATGGTACAGAAGGAGAAGGAGGGAATTTGGGGTTCTAAAGAGCCATCTTCCTCCCTTCAGTGGCTGGACCCAGAGACTTTCAGGGAGATGTCCTTCATACCTCTGTGCGTGCTCTTGCCATATTCACCGTGTTATCCCACATTCCCACTACCCCCTGCCTTGGAAAGAGAAATGCAGGAAGAAGCCTGGCAAAGGCAAGTGCAGGCAGAACAGCTGCAGGAGCAGCTGGGTCAGATGCCAGAATGTTTTGCACAGTTTTTGCTGGCCATATTCAGCCTTCCATTGTTGTTTGCTCCAAAGCCCATCTCCCCCTCCTGCTCTCAGCTCTTCATCTCAGCTTCATTCCTTTTGGCCCCCAGCTCCTGCTGCCTTGCTTCTCCTCTCATGGCTGGGCCAACCTCTCTTTTCCATTCCCTCCTCTCTCTCCCTGCTGCTTGCCCTGCCTATTTTGGACACAAACTCCCTGTCACTCAGAGAGCCACACAAGGCCTGGCACACTGGGATCCCTTTTCAGGCACTGCTGTAATAACAACCGCAGAATCACATTGTGCTTATATCTTTACTAGTTTATACAGGAATATACAGTGGTGTTTTACAAGGCTATAAAATATATATCTTAAAGGAAACAAGCACAGGAAAACAGGAGAAGTGGGGCCAGATCAGCTGATGTAAATAAAGGCTGCATTGAATTAAACAGTGCTGCAACTATTTACAGCAGCTGTAGGACCTGACCTGTGGCCCCTTCCCAAAGCAGGGACTTGCTCCAGCCTCCTGCCTCTGTTATGGCAGAAAGTGAACCGAGCTCCCCGTGCCCACCCAGTGGAGAGGGATGCTGGCTGGGAGGTGGAGGTGCACCCTCACTCCAGTCCATCTGGGGGTGAGACACAGCTGTGTGGCAGCTGCAGGTGGTGATGCTGAGAGCCAGGCTGATGTCTTGTGCCTGGTGGTGAGGGAGGGACACATCCTCCTTTGCCTGTCTCCTGTGCCCTGCCATGGACCAGCTCCAGTTCCTCTGGAGCTGGGCAGAATTCATGATAGTCATCAAATGCTACCATTTCAGGTCTCTAGAAACTACATGTGAGGTAAAATCAAAACCAGCTTTGACTTCTGGGTGCTGGAGAGAAAACAGGGGAAATAATTTGGGAAAGGTCAAACTTGGTATTTTGATATTTTCTGGTTTGAGGAGAAGCTGAATTCAGTTCAGTTTTACCTGAAACAAGTAGAACTTTCCATTCAGCCACTAAAATGATAAACTTGTGCCTCTGTAGGACTTTCTGGATTACATACACACTCCCCAGCATGTACAGTAGAGCACATTTTATTTTTCCTGGATCTGATTCTTTTCAAAAATAAAAATTCCAACAGCGGTATTTGAGGAGAGATGGTATCCCATTGAGGCATCAGAATGACATGAATTTTTATCCCTGGCAAGTTGCTGTATTGAATACTTACAGAATCCAGTTATATGAATAAAACAAAAGCACTAACTCTGAAGAACTAAACTAAGAAAATGGATAAAGCTATTTTTGTGTTGTTTTTTTCCAGGACTTTTCAGAAGTAAGGGATGTTTTCTCTGTAGGAATGCAGTTCTGTAGACAGTCAGAAGAGCCCATGGGTAGGAGGTGCCAGCTTTACCCTCAACCAGACTGTCTCAGTTACCATGAGTCTTTACAGATTTCAGTATCTTCAAAATACTGCCTTACAAAAAAATACCTGTATCAAATTTTAATTTTGAAAAGAGTCTGGATGTCAAACATTAGGACCAGCTGGTGTTTCTTTCAATGCTGAAATAAAATGCTCGGAGAACTGCAATGATACACTTTAAAATCTGTTGTGTCACATCTCCTCTGGAAAACTGTAGGTTTCAATGGTTCTTCATTTCATTAAAAAAAAAACACAACGACAAAAAAAAACCCAAAAACCAAGGTAAAAAACCCCAAACCCTTCCAACCAGCTGTACAGAAAAAGTGTAAAGCTATCTCAGCGCATCAGTCAGCTTCCCGAGATGGGCGCGGAAGAGCGATGAAAGGAGGCCACGTAGGGAGCGGCTCTTCCAGCTCGCGTCTCCAGCGGCTGCAGTGGCACTCACCTTGGCCGGGGTACAGAGGGTTTGGACCCTCGGGACGCTCCCCAGCAGAGGAGCCATTCGCACCTGTGCAGCAGGGCTGGAAAGCCCTGCCAAAGCACCACGGCAGGTTTCTGCTCTGGGGACAAAACAATACTGAATCAGGCCTAGAAGAGTTCAGGTTTGGATTTCCAAGGATCTTTAATTCTGGTTTCCAAGACTGTAAACACACGGTGATTAACAGTCTGGAAGCACTCACTATTTCCCCCATGGCCTGAGCCTTAATGGCAATCCTGAGGAGGGAGGATGATGGGTTAAATCCCATCTTTTGTTGAAATCCATGAGAAATTACTTGCCAGCATGCATTGGAAGCGAAAGCTGTGCTTCAGCTCCGCTGACAAGCTCTGCTCTTGGCCCTCACAGAACTGTGTGCATCTGTGGCAGTGCAAAACTGCTCTCAAATGCTGCAAAGGACCCCTTTCAAATGAGCTGAATAGGCACATCATAGAGAGGGAAGGAAGGAATAATGTGCTAAGATGTGATTGCTAAATAAGAAATCAGCAAGGCCCATTTGGCACAGCGAACGCTTCTCTCTGCGATTTGGCAGGGCTGCCTACATGCTGCACAGGTGCAAATGACTTCTCCAGGGACAAAGCACTGTGAAACTGGGCCTCTTTTCCAGCAAAAGACAAGTAGGGAAATAAAACCTCTGGACCAAACCCTGCTCTCATTAACACTCCTGAATTCTACTGACTGAAAGCAAAATGCTCTCTTAGATCAAGCAAGAAAAAATTTTAGTATCTCATTTTCCGAGTTTGACCAGAAGGTTCCAGCAGGTATAGTCTCCTCCATGCTGAAGGAGACGCATTAACTTTCCTGGAGTAGTGAAGGAGAGGTTTGCTCACCATCTTGTTACCAGTGCTCTCTACATACCATTTAACTGTTCCAAACACTACTTGTGGTTTACATATTCCCTCCATCTCCACCTTGGCTAGCACGCACACTGCTCACTAGGATGTGGACAATGCAGTCCTGTGCATCCCACCCCCTCCCTGGAGGTGGAGATGGAGTCAATTTTCCAATATCAGGGGTGTCACTGACATCCAGCAGCTCTGGAGCTTCCTTGACTCCTGTGTTTACGGTGCAGCAAATCCCAGGGCACAGCTCAATCATGGGCGTTACAGCTGCATGGGGCTTTCTCACTGGTCTCATCATACAACAGAGAATACATCACAAACAAATACCTCTATCTGCCTTTTGTTTGCATGGAATACAAAAAGATTCCATGAGGAAGCATGTACCATATCATATCATACCAATAGGCATTTTTCTTAATTCATTAAGAATTAAAAAGAAAATGTGCTAATAGTAGCCAAATCTAAAGAACAGCAGTTTTTACTAAGTCTCGCCACTTTTTTGTTTTGATTTTTACTGGGAAAAACTGTTAAAGCAATTTGGATAAACTAATGTTTATCTAAATGTTCAAAGTGTGCAGAGGTCTTTGATATCAGAGCAGTCTCTTTGTGGCCTGGCTTTTTGACATACACCCTGCTGGCCTTTACTTTGTATGCTGCAAACACTAGAATATTATACTCAGAAACAGAAAAAGTCAATAAATACATACTTTAATTAAAAAAATGTTCCCTGCCTACAAACATCACAGTCTTCCCCTCCTCTGTTGTTTATGTTTTATGTTGTTTCAGGAATTTACTGCATGTTCATTGAGCTACAAACTTGTTAGCTTTCTTCATTTTATAGATCAAATGTATAGAGTTGTTATCATTTGATGCAAGCTTCTGTTATTGCAGAAATATGAGGTTCTTACATAATTTCAAAAGAAAATTGTAGAAGATCAAGACAAAGATGTTATACACTTTATGCAACTTCCACTTCCATCTCAGCTGTCTTTGCTTCAGGACTTTCCATTCTTTCAACACTTTTCTCCAAATTATTCAGCTGTTCCCCTCTAATGTCATTCTGCTGCGATGACCCACTGGGCAATATATAATAATGCTGCATGCACCCAGCACCAGTGGGTTAAAACTGCACTATAATAGAAGCATTATTCTACCAGCTTGATGAACTCATTTACAACTATGGTACAGGTGATAAAATTACACAGCTGCAAATCCCTTTGGTCTTCTACAGTCCTCTAGCTGATGTCATTTTTCACCAGGAATAACATGTTATTTCTTACTAGAGAGCTGAGGAGTGCAGGGAAGGTAGATAGATATGATTATTAAATGCAGTGTGTGCAAGAGGGGAAAAGATGCTGAAGTCAAATATACACAAAAATTAATAGCTTTCCTGATCTGAGCTCATGTTTCTCATGCTCTTTGGATTACAGTAGGGTTACCCTTCTGGTGTCTGCACCCCAGGGATTCACATCTGTGTAAATGTGGTAATAGAAAAAGGCCCTCATGATGAATTCATGAATTGTTCTCATTGACACTAGTTGATACTTTTACTTGGACAAGTCTCCTTTGCAGGTGCACTGACCACACACTAATTGAAAGGATTATTTTCATAACTTTCTGTGCAGTCTGCAAGGCTTTCTGTGAAAAGCATAATTGTTTCAACCAGCTGCTTGGAGTTGTTTTTATTAATTTCTTTAAATCCAACAATGCTGGATCGGCATATTTGAGACTCTCCTCCAAACTGCATATGAGCATAAATAAAATTAGTGAGTGTGGATCTTGTGTAAGAGTGAAATTTGTTTGCAAGTACAGCATTTCTGTGAGGAGGAAAATCACTTTTGAAATGTACTTTTTCTCCCAGCCCCTTGCTATTTTTACCCTCATCCCCACAACAAATCTTTAATGTGCAGTATGTCTGGATGGCACCTGTTGGGATTAGCTGGGACCTGAGCAGACACATTACAAGTCCACGCATTTTCACTGCCTGAAACATCTAATCCCAAATTTATGCTGTGTGAAGCTCCAACCGTAAAGCATTCTTCAAGTAGAGTTATTCCCCTTTCTTGAGTGAAAGCCAGGTCTCCTACCATAAGACTGGCCATAATGTCTGAAAAGCCTTATGGACTCCTTAATTTATATAGCAAACCATCAGTATTAAAAAAAAAGTCCATGGAACAATTACTTGGATGCCACCTTGGTACTTCCCTGCTCCTTTGCGTGGGGGAAATGCTCAAGGTGTGGAAATTACTCTGGGCAAGCTGAGTAAAACCAGGCTGGGAACAATACACAAGAGAGATAGAGAGCAAAGACGAGGAGGTCTGTGAGATCCACTCACCCCTCAGCCGCTCTTCTCACCTCAACTCAGCCCCTCAACATCTTGGGGACCAGGGGGTTTAGCTTTCACATGAAAATCCTGAGGTCTCCCTGCGGCAGCAGAGCAAGATTTACACAGGAAAGGGGATTCCAGTCCTCCCTCCTTCTCCCAAGCCTTTAAAGGAAAAGTCAAGGTCTCTGCTGCAGCCTGGGTGTCTGTACACTGCCTACCTGTCCCAGCCCCTCTCCCACCTTCATTCCCACTGCCTTCCAGATGGGAGACTACAGCCAAGCCCTTCTCTTCCCTCCCCCCTTCCTCCTGGCATTCCACACACCCAGCCATTGAGTGGGGCTCCAAACCCCCTCTGAGAGTCCTGCTTACCCTTGATAGTGGGAAAAGCACCCTGAGCCTCTTTCTTCCCTTTACATTTTGGGTCTAGCTTGCATGTGTCATATGCCATGAGACTGGAAATGCAGCACATATCAGGAGACCTTTGGTGGCTGTGCATCAGCTCAGAGATTGACATAAAAACCATCAGGAGGATGAAATCACTGGAGCAAAACCCAGAAAAGGTGCAAAATGGTGCTTTGGTGGCTGGAAATTCGATGCAGGAAGTTCTGAGCAGATAGCACTCAAAATCTTGAGCTTTCTTTATGTAAAACATCCACGTAACTGTCAGCCTCCTTGTACTCCCACAAGCTCACCAATAACATCTCCGCTGCTGTGGGAAAGGTGGTTTTCTTGGGCAAAATCTGTGACTTCCCTCTGACTGCTGCTGTCTGGGACACAACAAAACAATCGCACATGTTTGAAAACCAACAAGCCTTGCAAAACCAAGAGGCTGTCTCAGAAATTACTATTAATATGCATGTAAAAGTAGGATTTCCTAATTTTCTTGATTTGGACTCAGAGGTGTGGGATTTATTTTTTTTAATTTCTTCTCTGCACCCATTTAAGATAAAAAATTTTGTTTTGGAAAAAAAGATATGCAGGAATTAAAAAAAATTACAGCAAATATTTTGGGTATTTCCAGGAAAACAGCAAGCATTGGCAATAGAGCTAGTCAAAAAAAAAATGGAATTACCATTTCTGGACATATTTTGACGTGTTCAAGCTTGTTTCCATTACAAATCAGAACAAAATTTAAATAGTTTAAATTTCATGGCATTCCAAACCAAGAAGAAAAACACCTCTTTTTTTCAGACAGTGAAATCAGTGTTTTGATAATATTCTCATGTAATTAAGTAAAGCTTGTACTAGTGTAGTAGAAGATTTAAGTGGGATAAAATAGCTAATGATCAAAGGAGGCAGAGACTGTCTCCCAGAGAAATTTCATCCAGTACTTATGCAGATGTTGGGGCAGCACCTCTAAGGTTACTTTCTCTCTTGTTTGAGTAGGGGGGTGAGTTTCTATCCCATCCTATGTCCCACCTGCCACATCCCCACCTTCTTCCCTGGCCTGCTAAGATGCTATTCCTTCGCCTGACCTGCATGGAAAATTCTCCCCATCGTGTGCTGCAGCTGTGCCTCCATCAATCCCGGGCACTCATGGGGACTAAGGACATGGCAAACAATCATTTAGGGATTTGGGGATATTCTGTTAGGAGGGTAACATTTGATTTTGCTGCAGTGCTGGTCTGGGCAAAGAGCTCTCACGTAGACCTGTAGCCCAGGATTTGATGTATGCCAACCAGGTTTATGACTGCTGCCTCTGATGCCATTCTCAAGGCACACCTGGGTCTGGCCGGGGTCCCAGCTACTTTCCTTTGGCCCTGGTGCTTCAACAGAATCATCATTTCTTCAGGCCATGAACAGCAAACCCTCCACAAAACCCTTTACCACGTTGCCACCTTCTGCTGCTGCTCACTTCCCAGAGCTAGTAGTGAATTGATCTCTGAGGAGCCCAGGTTGCAGCCTGTCTCAAGAGCACGCAAAGGTTTTCTTTGGCAAGAAACAAAGGAGCTTTCTGCACAGGGCCCCGTGTGGCTCAGCACAGCCAAGGGCTGCATTGTCCTGCAGTGCAGCTGAGGAGCACCTCTTCTGTCTAAACAGGTTTGTAAATCAAATACTGCTTTATTCATGTTTACTCTCACTGTAGCTTCATCATTCCTGAAAATCATACTCAGCTCCAACGTTTGCTCATAAACTTCCCAGAAAAGCTATGTACTGCATTGTAAAAAAGCAGTGTATGTTATTCTACCGAATAATGCAAGGATAAAGCAGGATCTAGTTGGTAAAAAGCAGGATCTAGTCAGCATTCCAAACACCTCCAAGATACAAAGGGCCCTGTAACATGACTTTCTGGTAACCCTGTCATGGGTCTTATTTAGGAAATGGCAGGGGATGATGATAATTCTCCTCCTACAGGGCCATCCTGGTATAGGATATGCTCCCAAGCAAGTACTGAAAGGACATTCTCCAAAGGTTCCTCACTAAAGGGCCTCTCACATTTTGCCAGGATGGCTCTGCCTGTGGCTGGAAAGCCAACTGGGGCATGCAGAATCTGCCCCTTGCTAGTGGTCCATGTGTGAACATCTGTGTAAAGCTGCTCACGTACACGAGGAGCCTTCCCATAGCTATTAGATTTTGTGCCACAGGGTCTTACCTGAAGATTAGCATTTAAATCAAATTTTGTTCATAAAACCATTTATAACATATAAAACATGCTTCACTTGCCCTTTAAGAAATCACTAAAGCCACATTACTGTTACTACTTTTCCTAAATAAAAATAAATTTTCTATCTTGCCCTGCAAGGTATTTCTAGTAAATAAGGATGGCTAACGAGTGCTTTCCTGATAAGAGACAGCTCTTGTTAAACAAGCACTAAAAACACTCCTATCTAGACCACAGCTGCATCTGCTACAGCACGGGGTTCTTTTCATCTGGGATCCAAACCCTGTGTTCCTCGGCGAGACGAGACTCACTCTGCTGTTGGGTGGCACTTTGCTGGACTAAGAACTGATTTGCCCACATGTTTGTCAAAGGCTGATCCTCAGCAGGTGGCATTTATTTGAAACCGGACATGGCAGGTGGTTTCAGCCTAGAAACACATTTTTGCACCGATTCCAAATAAGTGTTTATAAGCTATTGGTTATATAAAACTGAAATCAGTGATGTTGGCAAGTCTTCTGTACTTTCTCTGTGTGCTAACAACTCAGCTTAACTTTTGTTTGTTGTTGTGAGGCTTTCAAGTGTGTGTCAAATATTAACATTTCAATTTGCAAGGAAATTAGTAGTTGGAAAACTATAATCCGTTACAAGTATGCATGCACACACACACATGGACACACTCAGTCCATTAAAATTACTTATGTTATTAGGTTTGTAATAAATTCTCAATGTGGAATGGCACGTGCTGAATCACTGAGGTATTTGACAAAGATCTATTTAAAGGGTTACTCTGGGGCCCCAAATTCCATTTTTATAAACAAGGCCCTATTGAACCTAATCAATGGGTTTTCTGTGATTCCACCCCCTTCCCGTCCCCCAGCAACTTTAATTAAGAGCTTTTGGGCAACTTTAAAGGTTGCTATGTATTTTTTTTAGCTATAGCTGTGAATTTCTATGGAAGAGCACAAAAACATACCTCCGTAGATCTTTATGCCTCCCTCTTCAGGAGCGGCTGTGAACCTTTCCCTTGCACATGGCCCATGGCTGGCGTGGGTTTCTCCAGACCCAGCGGGAGGAGGAGGCACGTTCGGCTGTCACTGCTGACAGGCAGGGGACATTCCACTCCTGCTTTACGCAGGGAAGGTCAGGGACCAGATCTGGGACTACTGAAGCATCTCAGGACAGCGATGATGGTTTTGGCAGGCAGGAGCCCCAGCCCTGAGGGTATAACGTGGCCACTCGAGGCCAGACTGCAGACAACAGCCTTCACCAGCTGCGAGGCTGGCAGGAGTAGGTTCAGCTCTTGTGCTGAGCAGGCCAAGAGTCTCCTTTTGTTTGTTTACTTTTTAATCAAGGTTTTCTGTGCTACATGTAAAGGAAGTAAAGGGACTGCTGGGCTTGTTGAGTTGGGGTTTTTTCAGGAAAAATTATGATACCCATTCCTTTTGTAAAATTTTTTCCTGGTATTTTTGAATGAGGAATGGGGCCATACCGCCAGGACAAAGAGACTTGGCCAGCATGCCAAAACTGCAATTACAGCTAAATGAAAAAAGTAAGAATGAAATGTATTTTATTCATTTCAGCTGTTACGTCTTAATGCAAAGAAATCACTTTGCACAGTTCTGTAACTGACACCAATTTCTAATCTCCAATACTATTAACTTCTAAATCTCCATTATAAAGAATATTGGCAGAATACCAGAGACTAGTGCAGCTAAATAAACTTAGTTGGATCTGGTGTTTTATTTTCTTTTTTCCTGAAATGCTGAAAAAATCATTAAACTATTTTGTTAATTGCTGATAACATTTTGATTGGTTGGATTTCCTCTCTTGGCTGCAATAGTCACATTCCTGGAGCATGACATGACTTTGCCTTTGGGACAAACAAAAAAAAAAAGAAAGCAAGAGAGACCATTTTTTGAAATGACAAAATGTATTGTTATAGGATTAGAGACAGGATAGCTCCAGGATTATGCTGTATCACTAACTCAATTTAAGAGGCCTATGAACTGAAACTAAATATTGAATAGCTGTAGGGAAAGGGCATTGTTAAGGAGTAATATCTGTGTGAAAACTTGATTGTTTCATCTCAGCTGGATTGAAATAGTTTTCTGACAACTCAGAGAACCTCTCATACAAGCTAGAAAACCTTAAAACATTTATTTCTCCCTACCACTTCACTAAAATGGCACTGGAAAACCAATCCAAGTGTCAGATGTGCAGAAATAAATATTAACTAAAAACAACCCTGACAGAAATGTTTCTACAAGTCAGTGATGGGCTTTGAGCAAGGCTCCTGCCTTGACATCATCATTCCAATAGAATCTGCAAAGCTGTCTTCTGCTAACCTTGACCTTAGTGATGTTCTAAACTAATGTAGCATCACTTCTACACTACAAGATTTAATTGGGAACTTAAACAGATAGCATTGAGCTGTGCCAAGTGGGACAGTGGAAGTAATTACCAGATTTAGATATTCTGGCATCGTGGACAGAATTTCTTAAGCACAGGAAATGAATTATAGCAGAATATCCTTAGACTCAAAAATTATTGGCAGGGAGGAAGGGAAGAACAATGAAGCCTTGGTTACATGCTGACGAGCTTTGGCTGATTTGCTGTGTTACCATTTTAGTCTGTGTGTGGCTATTTAATTTTTTTCCTCAAGAGAGCTGAAGTTCTAACACCATCTAAGTCAGAGCTTGGAGAGCTTTTTCATTTTGTGTCCAAAGAACAGTTGGGTTCACAGAGGACTGAACAAAGGGAGAATATCAAGAAAATATGGGTTGTTCTTACTGGAGCATAGGATCTTCCATGAATAAGAGCTTCTTGTGATATTAAAATGGGTTATAAAACCCCTTTCTTCTGTTTCTGATTTTGCAGCCTGGCTGTACCTGTGTCCTGGTGCCTTTTAATTAATGCAGTGTTCATGAAAAACTCTTGACTCTGAAGCCATAGGGACAAACATCTGGATTCACCTCACCAAATTTGAGACATTTACATGAGATCCCTTGGCATGGAGTGTGACACCAAAGGCTCCTCCAGTAATTCCTACAGACAGACCAGCACATCCCTTCCTTTCATGGGCTGAGTTGCCCTCTAACAGAGCATCCATTTAGCAGGCAAGTCTCCTGCCAGGATTATTACCTAGGTCCCAAAGCCAAGACCTTAAAGTGGCTGCAGAGATCACAAGCCTGGGCCATTGGACAGAGCAAACAGACAGAGGAGCATGTGCCAAGGGGCCCAATGGCTGAGTATTTTCACCATGGCTCTTGTGGCTACCAGCAGAGCTAGCAATGTTGGTCAAACACTGCAGACCCATGACATGCTCAGAAAGGAGATAAGATTGCATCACCTTTACCAGATGTCACAAATGGATCTCAGATGGTAATTTTCTGCTGTATGTACTGCCATCTTAAACAAAATATGATCCAAAAGAACAGGCTGTGTATGCCATTATCAGTCCCCTAAGCCTGTCTTACCAGCTGTGACATCATTAGCTCCACATCTGTCTCTAAACCAAAGGTGGTTTTGTAGCCTAACTCTTATCCCACATCCACTCTGAATAAGCTCTGAATAAAAGACACTTGTTAAAGTTCAGCTGTAGCAGGGGCTACATCAAGAAGATGGCAGATGGGCAGGCCCAAGCCTCTATCACTGAATACAAAGATATATGGCCTATTGTCTCCTTATGGCTCATGTGATACCCTTGATAAGAAGAATGTAAGTGTCTGGCAGCCATACAGAGTGAAATCTATACCCGAGGAATGCATATAAGTCAACTTCTACTTAAGCCTTAAATGATGGGTATATGTATAATAGCAGCCAGTGAAGTAGCACTGAGAAAATGTGAGGTTTTCCAGTTCAGTGGCCTAAACTGATGGGAGAAGAGCAAGTTGGAATTGATCTGAAAAAATATTTGAATGGAGTTTAAATCAACTAGAAATATTTTTTCATATGACATATTCATAAAAATTAAAAATGAGATTCCAAAAAAGATGAAAAGGAGGCAAAGATGGCTTATACTGTGTGTTAGCTTACCAGTTTATTTTAAGACCAATAACCACACACTTTCCCCCCAACTAGTTCTAACCAATATGAATTTCATGCCCCTGATTGTAAGGCTCAGAAGTACTGGTGTGTCTACAACTGCATTCAGCCCCATTGAAACTTTGCTAAAAAAAAATGCCAAATCCCACAAAAAAAGGCCTATCTGAGGTTGTGCTGGAAAATATACAGGTCTTTTTTACATTGAGCTAGATGGCATGCCAGGAAACAGAAGAGAGAAACAAATGATCTCTATTGGCACCATATTCATAGGAGGGGAAGGTCTCTTTCAGTCAGACACTGCACAGTGCTGGAGCCTCCTGCATCCTTGTGCTCCCTTTGATAAGCAGAGGGAGTCAATGAGAGCCAAATCCTGACACAGCAATGGCCTTTGCTCCCTAGAGTGACAAGCTGTTTGAAGGTTAATTCAACTTCAGCATAGAGAAAAGAAGCAGAAGTGATCTATGTTCCCTAGCAGAGAGAGTTCTGGACATGTCTGGGTGATACCTGCAGACTCACTGGTGGGGTCCCCCTGTACCAAAAGTCAGCGTGTTCTCCCATTCATGCATTTGCTTTGCAAGAAACAGCAGGAACCATGCTGTGAATTGCAAAAGCATAGGCTGGCTACTGTTTGCGTGGCCTCATCCCACCCCTGTTCCAGAGCACAAATAAGGAATTTTTGCTCTTTAACAGAGTCAGGAGTACTCTATAATCCAAGCAACTTCATAATGAACAAGCTCTCATTTAGTGTGAGGCCTTATTCATTGCACGCCTTACTTGCAGCATACTGTTAAAACAGCCGCGATGTTGCCCTGACTCTGTTTTGGTTTTGGACTAAACGCAGTACAGTAAGTCAAACATTATTGGTCACAATGGTAATGCAGAGTGTATATAATGTGCTTTTATTGCTGCAAGGCATAGCTGAAATATTTACACAGAATACATGAAATAACAACAAGATTCATGTTCTGCTCCTTATTTGTAAGGTATTTTATTAAAAAGAATCTGAATCTGAAGTTCATAAATAAAATAGTAATATCACTTATTTCCAGATACTAGTTCCAGCTTGTTGATTTTAATAGACAAGTATAACACTTCAAATGTGGAAACACAGTGGGTAATATTTATATGAAATCTCCAAGAACCGTGGTATTTTGCTCATGTGGAATATCATGGCATTTTGCCTGGATCAAGTAACCAGCAGATTAGCACATTAACACTTTTAAGAAACATGCATGTAATCCACTCTGAATGTGGTCTTTGACTCCTGGTAGGAATACCTAATGATTTTCAAATTGACACGTTACTTTACAAAGCAAGTCAAATAAACAGGAATTGCAGAGCAGCTTTAGTTGGGGTGGATGGCATAAGCACACACATGTTATCAACAGAGGAGACAGGATCAACTCTAGAGCCATGGAAGGATTTGCAGTATCTACCGAGATGCAGGAGAAACCTCCTTTCTTTTTAAAGCTTTATGGCTTTATGGCTCTATGTGAGTGGGTAAGCAGATATAAACTGCTCCCGCTCATTCAAAGTCAGTCACCAGTTTGAGGTGACAGGCTAACAACAGATCTCTAAGACTGACCAAAGCCAGTAAAGCCTGCAAAAGCCATCACCATTGCCAATTATGAAGGTCCCACTCTAGTTCGCAGCTAGAGGAGGATCTCCACAAGACAGACAGCCACGTTCAGGCTGCCACAGGCTGCATCCTAACCAGGAATTAAGAAAAAGAGCAAGAGGCACAAGGGTTGTCAGTCCTGTTACTCGGCCAAGGATGCGTGTTTCAAAGCTGTACTCCAGCACAGACTCTTCACGTGGTTTTGGTCACACTGCCAATCTCCCTGCACTGCTTTTCCCACTTCCCACAGGGCAAAAAATCCATCCTTCCCTTCATGGGATCTGCTGCTGACTGCAGTGGTGTGCTTGCGGTGATGAAGTGCTCCACATGTGCAAAGCCCTGGTTGTGTGGAATGCACATGCAGCCTCAGTGGTAGGGTAGCTCAGGGCTCTGAGTAATTTCAACAGCCATTTAGAAGGGAAGAAACCTTCTATTTCCAGGGTGCTTTCAGTGTGCTGTAGCAGCTGAGTACAACTTCTGCAGCAGGAGACAGCAGGGAAAACCCAACAGTTCCCCTCCACAAAAGAAGCAGCAGAGTCCAGGCTGCATGCCAAGGAATCCTATCACTGGCCTTATAAAAAACTCACCAGGGCCACCTCAAAAACAAGAGTGAAGTCACGCTTGGCTGCAGTTGGTTATGGTTTGAGAGGGAGACCACGAACAGGTCTCCCAGAACTCTATTGTGGCTGGCTCCATTTCCTGCTAACTCAATTCATCACACTTGTTCTCTCCTTCCTGGAGACAACTTTTATAACCCCATTAATGTATTTAGAGAGTGTCCCTGCTTTTCTTAAGACCAGATATGGCTGCCACAGGTCACAGCAATCAAGGCTGTTCTTTGGAAGTGACTCCACAGAAGTTAATGGTACAAACGAAGAGATTGCTCACAAGGGAAAAGTTTAGGATCTCACCCTTCATCCTGCTGGGGGCTGATGCTCTCCTTGCTTCTGCACTAGAGAATCAGGAATAAGCACAGAGTTTCTGGCTATCCAAACAGAAGGTACAATATCCTTGCTAGACCCTGCACCCAAGATTTAAATTATAACCTATGGTTTCAACTTTGGTTAAAATAACCTGGCTAAGAAAGTCCAAACATGGATATTTGCAGAATGAAGGAATTATAGAAAAATAAATTCTGGGATTTGAAAAAGAGAGAGACTTGTAGTAATTGAATGAGTCAAACCAATCTTTTAAATCTGAAAAGCAAATAAAAAGACTGCTCCCCCTTCTGCCAGTCTGGACACAGGAAGGATTTTTCCTCTGCATTGAAGTCATCTGTTGAAAAAAAATATATAGTGGGAAATACTAAAATCTTAATCATGAAGAGCCTACTCGGAAGGCTCATTTAGGAAGCAGCTCAGATGTCAATGAGCAACAATTGCTGTGAACCAAGTACATACTGAGCACACTATTAACATCTTGTCTTGGGTATACAACATCAGCAAAGGAGAAACAGCTCTGAGTAAAGCTCCAGTGTCAGGACAGGATGAGGTTTGGTGGACTATTAAAAACCTAAACCAACCTCCCCCTACTTAGGCTCACACAAAACCCCAGATTTTTGGAACATCATGCTGGAGTCAGGCCTTTCCCTCCCCACTGACAGCCAAAGCTATTTTTGAATTTGGGTTAGATTTAGTGACTAGGCTCCAGCCAAAAAAATTTAGGGGGGGTGTGGGGAAATCATTGGAAAAAGTAATAAGACTTTGCCTATTTCAGAAACAAAAGGTTTCAATTTTTTGGGCTGGGTTCACAAGAGGATTTGGGAGCTGACCACTTTCAGATGTGCATGCTGCGGAGGGGTGACTACATGCCTGCAGCTCCCAGCTCTGGCACCCCGGGAATGGGGATCAGAGCAATGCTTGCCATCCCTGTGCTTTTTTATCAGCACCCTCCACAGAAGCAGCCAGATCTGCATGAAAGTGTTTGAGCAGGCAATTTAGAGCAGCATGCTGAAACTGGCCATGCACGAGCCTTGTTTAGAATAGCAGAGCTGCCTTTGTGTGAGGCCTTTCTCAATTCAGTTAAAAATTGGCTTCTAAGCCAAATATAGTCAATGTCTGGGGTAATAAAAGGTAGGGGGGGGACAAGGATGTGCTTTGCTGGAGTATATGGGGATTCCAACCTCTGAGGCCAGAAAGGACACAGTTTGATCTCTCCAAAAGTTCTATTTTTTAATTCATACTTTTAAAACAGAGCAAGTACTTCTGCAGAGTGTCCTGTGGAGGCTTTCACCTTTTCACTCCCTCCAGAGACTTCTTTGTAAGTTCCTTCATTCAGAAAATGCGGATGTTTGGGCTTGCCCAGTCAAAGGGCAGTAAGTGAGGCAGGAGAACCCTCACATAAAGCTGCCTTTCATTCATACACTTAAATGATCTTCATCACACAGCAACCAAGTCTCCTGCAGTTGTTGCTAGATTTCATCCTCACAAGACCATTTATTAGATAAATATGTTTTCTGCTTTTATCAATGCCAGACAGAAGCAGTAGGTGGAGGGAGTGTCTTGGTAAAGGTCATGGAGGATAATCCCAGTCGAAGCATGGGGGAATCTCCGTCTTCCAGGTCCCACCAGCTCCTAGGACATCTCTCTTCCATCAGATAGTCACTGGGGAGGAAACAAAGTCAGCAGCAGTCATGAAGAAAAGATCTGGAGCTGACCCAGGAGAGAATGAAGCAAAAAGCAGCATGTTTATTTGTATGCCAAGGTTGTTTAACAATGCTGCATCTTCAGATGCACTGAGGTTTCCTCACTGCTCTTAAAGGGCAGCTTGACTGCGAATTGTGACTGCAAATTGTGGCTGCAAATTCAGCACTTTCCTCTCTGTGTAGAAGTCAGAAGCTGGAAGAGACCAATTCCCATTTTGATGGGAAAGTGCTGCTCTTCAGTCACAGGACACTAAATAAATCACTGCAATTGATCAAGAGCTAAAATTCCCAGTCAGCTTAGGTATCTGGTCTTATGTTCTCACACAGCCCTTTGTGCACACACCACCTTATCTCTTCCCTGACTTCCATCTAACCACGGCCATGAAGCCAACACTTTCTGCCTGGTGGGGTCCCTGACCCTCCTCAGCAGCCCCCACTGCCATGCTACATGCCACAGGTAACAGTCAGCTGGCAGGCAAGAAAAGTCCCCCAGTCTCTGAATACTTTTGGGTGGTTATGGAGTTGACGGGGTGAAGGCCACAGAGCGAGGAGGAACCCCTTGTCTCCACAAAACTAGGACAATATCTTAAAAAAGACTGAAGGAAAGGCATGTTTTTCAGTTATAAACTCTGCAAGACAACCTTGAAAACTCTTGAGACACAAGAAGGCTTTGGTCCTACAAAGCCTTAGAAAAGTTGGTTACAACTCTCAGGTGACACCAGGCATGTGCTTAGAACACCATGGGATCACAACCCCACGCAGAAGGACAGGGAGCACCTTGTGGCCTTCATCTGTCATGTTTGTATGAAATATTTGGGTTTTCCACTGGGAAGCAGAAGAAGTAAAACTGAACAAGGATCCACCAGCTAAGGACATGTAACTACATAGCATGTGTTCTCCAGGGCTGTTCAGAGGCAGCTTTTCCAGCTTTCTTGTGCTATTTCAACACCTCTGCTCAGCCTCATTTTCCTGCCAAAGTGTTACATTCAAACAAAAGCTCCTTTAAACCCCACAAGCTTAAAATTAGGTCATGCGTGTGCCAGAAATAATTTTGAAATATCCTCATTACCTTTCTGCTTCTTCCTAGAGTATTTTACTATTTGTTTGGGAGAGAGGGAATGGAGCTGCACAAGCTATTTTTTTCCACAACAATGTTTGCATAGAAGCGTTAGAGAAGTCATGCAGTTTGAAAGCCTAAAGCCTATTTCACTGTCTAAAAAGAATATAAATCTTTCAAACAAATCCCTCTCAGCCCAATAGAGATTCCATGGCTGAATTTTTTATTTCACCCAGCACAAAGCAGTAGGCACCCTGAAAGTTACATACTTCAAGAAAAGCTGTTTTAGTGATGTGTGTGTCTAATGCACGCCTCCCTAGTCAGCCTCCTCTTTCCCTGCTTAGCACATTCACAGAGCTGAGCTAACTTTTGGTTTGATTCTTGATTACAGTGTTTTACTGCTTAATTGTATCCACTTTAACGTCAGATTTGCTGTAAGCAAAAATAAGCAACAATTATCTATAAGGTATTTGCAAAAAGATGACAGAGTTAAGGAGCCTTAATTCAATATCCATCTTCAGAGGTTTATAACTGAATCCATACTTGAATTTAAATACCAAATAATCTGCTGATTATTATGCATAGTTTTCAGTCAGTGTAACAAAAACATGATGTTGCAGTCATGCTGTGAGCTCTGTAGCTAGGTTTCCTTGTTTATATTAACAGCTGTAAACACAGTCTAACTCAGCCTTGATTTAAACACAGATTTCCCATACTTTCAAGAATTCACCACATTGTGAAAGCTACAATTTCAGAACTTTTCTCACGTGCATATTGATTATGCCCAGGAACAGCCTGCAATGCTACACATGCACTTGCAGTGACCCATTTTAGAGACTCTACATTAAAAGGGCCAGTTTTTCATCTTCATTGAAAAGTAAAACCATCTTTGTGAATGTTTGTGTATAAGCTTGCCCCTGAATGTCCTAAATACAGCCTGCAACCTTCTACACAAGGTACTTTCATTTTACTGGGTCAAGGTTCTACATGTTCATCCCTCCGTTCAAAAACACAACTTGTAAAACCTCCTAAGGCCATTTAAATCAGTGAAAAATATTTTATTCAGTCAGAAACGGATTTTAGTGCAAAGTTTTATATTCCTACCTTTTACTAACAGCATTGGAAAAGCTGAGCTTTTGGAAAGCAACACTGCCTGCACAAAGGACTCCTGAGCTCTCTTCTTTAAGAGTGTGGTGATAAGCAAGCTCCATTTAAGTGGAAAGTCAGGTGAAGCAAACGAAACTTGCTAGGAACATTTTGTAATATTTCTGCCTTGAGATGGGCAGGAGCATTTCGTTCTAATGGGTTCCTCTGACACAGATTAGATCTCCCAGTCTGTGAATGCTGAGCAAAGTCAACCAGCAGTGCAAAGCAATCTTGAGGGCCAGGCAGGTGGGAATCCATCCTTACTGGAGGAAAACTCCCCAGTCACACAGAGCTACTACAGCAATTTACCATCACAAGGGCTTCCATCCGCTGTGTCTTCCATGGAGAGAGAAGGTAAGGGAGAAAGAGGGGCTTATGTCTGATATTGCAGAGTCCATCAGCCCTATCAGAAGAGCTTTTGGAATCACATTGCTCTGCCACGAGCTAGGGATGTTCCTGTCAAAGTCAGTGCCATGTCTCCACCAGTAGCTTCACCACTGTTGACCAAATTTCACAATTACACCTCTCCTCCCAGCAATCTATGCCTGGAGAACCTGATTTAGACTATCACAGACCATGTGCAATTTTGTCACGGTGCATATGGTCCAGGGAAATACATCTCTGGAACAGGAGGGCCAAAGTGCAAGACTGATCTCATGATCGCACTCATCTATGACCAGTGGCGAAGCCTCAGACTCCCATTCAGATCCTGTACTCACACAGAGGTGAGCACAACACTGACCACCCACATTCCACCAGCTTTGCTCCTCCTAAGCATGAAGGGCAGGCTATGGGGTCCAAGATGGAGCTAGGTTAGGGCCAAAGATAAGTGCCCAACTTAGAATCCAAGCATTTTGGTCTGCTCTGAGGCTGGTTCTGTCAGGATGCTCCCCAGAGTCTTACTGCATTTCTCATTGTCTGTTCCAGGGAGCGAGGGCTGCTGGAGAAGCACACAGTATGACTCATATAGAACTCCAGAACATCTCATGGAGAACTCTGGATCCACTCCTTTATAGACTAGCATAGGTTAAGCAACCTCCTCCTGCAGTATTTAGCTCTCATGCTAAATACTGTCTCTTCTACCCTCTCCCCTTCAATGATTTGAAGTACACTTGTCCAAAACTTCATTTTTTCCGCTGTGAAGTCACATAGGAATGAGATCTGCCAAGTGCCTAGTCTAGCCATAGTGGTGATGCTAAAATACAGCCTGGATTTTCAAAGGATACAAAAGGAGTTTATCCAGGCCACTCCACATCATCCTTTGCAAGTTATTTTTACATGTCTGAGATCTCATTCAACTTGCTTGGCTTCTCAGAGGACAATTAAAAACAGTACATAGCAGATGGGAGAGGTAAGACAAACAGAGGTTAAATGACTTGCCTGAGGCTGGTAGAGTCTAGCAGAATGGGCGACAGAAGTCCTGGGTATTAATTAGTTAATATTTGTACAATGCTAAGAAAATATATAGCCCTATATAAGTATTATTGTAAGGTGGCCTCTGCAGTTTGGAGAAGCAGAGGGCAACAGTGCACAGGCGAGTGCAAATATCCTTTCTTGTCTTGTGGCATTTCGGTCATCCTGGGGTCTGGGAGGAGCAGAGCATTCCCAGGACATATGAGAGTAGGAATGAAAAAGCCCAGGGAAAGAGATCCCACTCCAGCAATGCCGTTGTGCACCCCCAGGCTGCTCTATCCATGCATTAAGTCCAGGATCAGCTGTTTGTGGTTTCCATTGAGACCAGTAAATCTGTGAAGTACAATCAAATTGGGCTACATGGTCAGCTGCCTTCAGCAGAAATCCTGGAACTGAATTTGAGATATTTGGGGGTATTTACAGCAGTAAGAGGTGCAAATCTCTCTGAAGTGCCACAGGACCTACATGCCACACTGCTCTGTGCTCTACTGAAATCCCAGGAGGAAAGTCAGGCCCATCTGTATTAAAGAAGGATCTATGGGAAAGGAGGAAAGGGTCACAGTGTCAGATTTCTCCTTTTTTTTCCCACCTCTCTGGGGCATTCATCCTGCTCCCATGACTTCAGATCTGATTTCTTCAGATGCCTTTTTCAGTCCAGCTTCCCTTCACACCACCACACATCCCAGCCTCCTGCTCTGAGCCTCCTACAGATTCCAGTATCAGCCTGAACAAAACATGCATCGGTTTTTCTCCAGGACAGCTCTCAATCTCCAGTGGTTTTGACATGATTTTGCTATGTAATTTCAAGAGTGGTGAGACTTTTTGGCCATTTCCCTTTTTTCTCTTGGCTAGAATACAAGAATATTACCTAAGTTGTGATGTACTTTCCTCTACAATATTTAAATCATTCAGACTTCCCATGCAGTCTACTAAAATTTTCATCCAGTTTTCATCACCTCATATCTTCATTATCAGGACCTGCAATTTCTTTTCCCATCAGTTTAGGTCAGACTTGAGTGAAATGCAAAATTTCCAGCTGAAAATTCCAATGCTCGTTTTAATCCAAAACAGGATGAATGGCTCAAATTTTAAAAGCACCTCCTCAGAAACACTAATATTTGAAGTTCCACGTAATTAGGCAAAACTTTCCAGCATTTCTAGCTGCTAAATTCTAAATGTTGAATTTTTTTTATTTACTTGGCAGGCTTTATTTAGAGCAGGATCAATGTCAGGCTGCATTACCCTTCCATTGCAAATTCTGCTTGCTCTGTGTCAAAATCCATAGGAAAATACACTTCAGAGTCACGTGGTCTTCACTGCCTCTACTGCATGGAACAGTGGGAAGAGCATGTAGTGTACATTGAGAAATATATATGGTATAGTGTCCTGGGTTGCAGTGTATTCTATTACCATCCTCATGAGCTGTTGAAACCAGGTGGGGCAGTGTTTCCTTGCCTCCTCCCCCCAGACTATCTCTCTGTTAATTGCCCATCATTGTCCTGCCGCATGACTCAGAGATAACTCCCTCCGGATTATCTTCTGTTAATGAGCCTAATCAACACTTTGCCTCATGACTCATTACCCCATTGTGAGATGCTCCACCCAGAGGGAGGAACCAAGCATCCCATCGTGGATATAATCTGGGACTCTGAACACCAGAGACAACCCTTTCCACTGGAGGACAGGAGCTACACAGCCACTACTAGACCCTCTGAAGAAGAGCAGACCCCTTTACTACAGGATCACTGCTTCAGAGGACTGCAGCCATCATTCTACCAGACTGCTACCACCACCCTGCCTAACAGGGACTCAGGTTATATCTTGACTCTATCAGTTTGAACCAGTGTTTTCTTTTAGTTTTTTTTCCCCTTTTCTTTAATTTCCCCATTAAATTGTTATTCTGAGTTGGTGCCTCCCACTGGTTTGTTTTCAAACTAGTACATATAGTGAGGGACCTCACCCAGAAAGGAACAGAGAACAGAGATTCACAGCTGCCCTACAGCTCTCCGAGGATGATCCAAAAGGATGCTTGTTTCTCTACTGTGCAGCCTGGTGTCCTGGTGTGCTAACTGCAGATTACACAACGGGAGATACATGCCCCACATCCCATTCTCTTCGCCTAAGTGATACACCATGCTTGTGTCTGAACTTTTTTAAAATGAAATGGTTTGCATCATTTTAATTTTAAAAAATAAAATCAATTCGATCAAGATAACTTTAAATGAAGCCTTTTTTTTTTTGCTACAGAAAATATCCATTGCTGAGAAGCTGTGTCCTCAACTGTAAAATCATCCTGATAAAAACATTTCATAGCCTCCAGTAGAGCTGCCAGAATCATTATTTTTGGTACTGCTCTAATCTGAGCAACCTGATGCCTCTGAGTTCTTCAATTTCTTTCTTTACTGTCTAACCCTCTTCCCCATCAAACCCTTAAACTGCCTCTCTTGTCCCGCATGTCACCCACTGCAGCCTTCCTTGTGCCAGGCAACCTCCTTGTGATTCCCCAGCCCAAACCACCTGCAAAGCCATCCAAACCTCTATTCCTGGCTGAAAAACCTTTATGTTATTTAGTGGCAATTAAAGAAAAACAGAAAATTACTGCTTTCAAGAAGGTTGTCAACAGTTTCAGCCAGTATTCTGAAATGGTTGGAGAAAAAAAAGTGACAAAACATGAATATATTTTTTACTCAATTCTTACCAATATTTAAAATGTTCAACAACATTTTTGATTGCCAAAAATTGATGGATTGTTCTTTAGACTGTTTTAAAAGCATTAAGTATGCGGTTGAGTTTGTGGTTTGAAGACTTTTGGAGCTTTTCCTCATCAGAATTGTGATTTCCAATAAGAAATATAAAAATAATATGACATGCAAGCCAATAAAAACATAAACATAAAAATAAAATCTACAAAATACAGTCCTTTCAGCCAGGTCTGCTCTCCTTTTCCAAATCCCATGTCAAAACTTTGCTTCAACAGCTACAAGGAATTGGCAAACTAAGAAATACCAAGGCAAGTCAGGAAGCAGTGCTTCTAAGTGACTCTGCAGTATCCCATTCTGATCGTAATTCATGAACGTGGCAAAAAAACCAGGTTGCTGAGACCCCCCAAGGTCACCCCCACAACTTCTTTTAGTTTCTTACAGTCATATGCTGTATTCTTGTTACGTGTATACCCTTGGGTCCTCTGGATTCCAAAAGCTCCTGGTGAAACATCCTCTTTTAGACAGTGGTCTCTACATTTGGCCGGTCCTATCTGACCTGCAATCAAGGAGCATCATTCTTTGATGTCAGGAAGCTCAAGCTTAGTGGCTGCAGTTGGGCTTTGATTCTGTGCTGGGCTGCACACACCCGAGGAATGCCAAGTACCCTCAATCCCATTAACTTCAGTGGGAATTAGAGAGCTCAGCTGTATTTAATATTCCACAGGGTCAGACACTGAAAACTGTATTAGCATTCTCAGTTCCCAGTAGGATGAAATTCAGCAAAGCATTTGGATTGAAATTTAACTGTAAACATGTGAACACTCCCCCTGATTTCAATATGACTATTCTCATGCTTAAAGTTAAGCATATGCCTAATTTATGTGCTCATTTTGGGCCAGAAACTACTGTTTTCAAGGGCTACACAAGTTCACAATAGACAAGCTGCTGGTCTATAATGCCGGTTGCATAATCTAGTTTTTTCTTTTTCATAAAGGCTGACACAAGATTGTCTTCTTAAAATGAAGCAGCTACTCTGAAGAAGATGGGGCATTCTGGTGAAATACTGAGTATTTCTCTAAAGTTACTAATCTACTATTATTATTGTTATTATTACTGCTATTCCTATGTGAATGGAGGAAAAGCACCTATCCCAGACTCCAAACTTTTGCTGTTCCTAAAAGAATATAAGCCACACAGCAAAGAATAACAAACTCTCTCTACATGACAGCAAACATCAGTCAAGTGACAGATAAAAATATCCCACCCTCCCCAGAGACCCTCAGCCTCTTGTACATCTGAACCCTTCCAGGGGCACTAAAAAACAGAAGCATCTTATGGAGCACTCTGAATGTCCCCACCTTTCACCACTCCAGGGGCCAAGAAAGTCTGTGGGCTTCTGAAGAAGGATGGGCTGACATCTCTCCTTTTCTGAATTAGGAGGGGGCTTCTCCGTTGAAATGGTGCTGGCCCTCAGGAGACGGTATCTTGGCTAGCTCAGGGCAAGGGACAGATGTGGCTCTCAAGCAAATTCCTTCACCCGGAGAAGCATCAGGGGATGTGGAGCCTGCTGTGATGGCTCTTCTCCTCTGAAAGCAAAATGCTCCTTCCTCTGGGAGGATACTGGGGCTCAGAAGCCAAGGGACAGAGGGGCTTCCCAGGAAATCTGTTAGGGCACAGAAAAAAACCCGTAACTGTGCATCACTCTGCATTTTGGGATCCATTAAGACTCCTATTATACCCTGTAGAGTGGAAGGATGCAAAACAAACCAATTCCCCACTCAGAGGCCAGGAGGAAGGGAAGATCTTTTGGGGCTCATTTTTCACCCAGACGTCTCAAGTGTAAGCAGCTCACGGCACTGGAGCCACGTGCTGAGAAGCCATGGGAAGCAGCACAGAGGAGGAAAAAGCAGTGTATGGTTCTCACTCCTCCACTGTGCAAACTGGGACCAAGCCAGGACTTGCTGATGTGCCTCCAGGCCAGCTCCAGAGGTTCATCCTGAAGCTGCCTCCCCTGGACTTTCTTTCCCCCTTTAGCACCAGGTTCTCACTCTGGTTTGCTATATCAAACTCTGGCTTCTCCATAACTCCACGATCTATGAGCCTTACAGTGCAATTAACTGGCTGCTGCAAAGGCACCATAAAGGCAGAACAAGGACCAAGATGGGACAACTGCACGTGGGCATAAGCCCAGAACCTGCTATTCTCAGTCTGTATCTCCCTTTTTTGACATCTTTCACAATGATTTAATCACACAGTTTTTGGCACATGTGCAGCTACTGGACTGACAAGATGGCTTGTTGTGGTATTTTCTTGGGTGAGGCTGACTGGGAAATGTCCCCCACCTTTGCTTCAGGCTCTTGTAGAAGAATTATAAAATCAAAGCAACAGCATAGCCAAAATCCATAATGCCAAACAAATCTCTCTTGGCACCCTAACAGAGAAAGAACACTCACTGTGGAGGAGCCTTGGGCATGAGATGCAGCATTGGCAAGACACCGGGAAAAGGAATGACCTGGACTGGTGGGCAAGGCAAAAGTGCTGACACTTAACATCCTCCTCTTCCATCGTGAATGGCTCTGGTGGCCGGGGCTGATGGCAGGGGCTCCCAAACAGTGGAACACATTCTTCACGAGTGTTCAGTTTATCTCACAGAGATGTTTCCTGAGCACCTCCATGTCCCACTGTGTGTGCACCCAGTCCAGCACGGGTGGTACAGCTGAGAGTGGCTGCACTTGCTGCGGGTGGCTGTGCCTGCCTGAGAGCCCGCTGTCCCAGCTGCCAGGGACAATCACAAGGGTGGTGAGAAGATCTGCGGCATTCTCCTGCGTTGACAGAAAGGCAGCGCTGGGGAAGGTTCTGGACACTCACCCCAACGCTGTGGAAACAGATGAGCAACAAACGGAGCCGGGACTTACACACTTTGTAAATACGTGCTGGTGCCTTCATTTTGCTCCAACATGTCCAAGGGCCTTCCAAAGACCTGCATTCTCATTGCTGCTCTTGCACGAGCGCCCGCCCTGGGATCTTTCCCCGACAGCTGCCGCCGAGGGCTGCCGGGCTGCACATGGGCCGCTCCAAACGCGGCGTCACCGCAGCCCCGGGGCAGTGCGGGACCCCCGCACACGCACCCCGCTCCGCACGCGCACCCCGCCCCGCACGGACCCCGCCCCGCACGCACCCCGCCCCGCACACGCACCCCGCCCCGCACACACACCCCGCCCCGCACACGCACCCCGCTCCGCACACACCCCGCTCCGCACACGCACCCCGCCCCGCACACACCCCGCCCCGCACACGCACCCCGCCCCGCACACGCACCCCGCTCCGCACGCGCACCCCGCCCCGCACACACACCCCGCTCCGCACACGCACCCCGCTCCGCACACGCACCCCGCTCCGCACACACACCGCTCCGCACACACCCCGCCCCGCACGGACCCCGCCCCGCACACACCCCGCTCCGCACACACCCCGCCCCGCACACGCACCCCGCTCCGCACGCACCCCGCTCCGCACGCACCCCGCCCCGCACACCCACCACACCCCACCCCGCTCCGTCCCGGCGCAGCCCCCCGAGCGCCGCCCCCTGTGCTGCCACCTCCTGGGCGCCGGGGCTCGGGCTCCCACTCCCGTTGCCGCTCCCGCTCCCTCTCCCGTTCCCGCTCCCGCTCCCGGCCTTGCTGCCCGCCCGTGGGCGACCACTTGTGGGCGTGGGCGGCGGAGTTGCAGGTGCGCGCCCGCCCCGCTCCTCTGTCCCGTCCCGTCCCGAGCCGCCCTGCTGGCAAGCGGGAGCGATCTCTGCCGTGGATGCGGTGCCGACATGAAACGCTCCAACAGCGTCCTGCTTTCCAGCCAGTGTTTTTTGACGTTAAGGCGTCCTGGAGGGAAGACCCCAAAGCCCATTAATCACTTCAGGATGTCTGAGACGTGGGCAATAACACTGCAGAGAATTCAAGCCCTCTGACACTCCAGTGCAGTATCTGAGCATTTAACAATAACAGTCAACACTGCTGATGCCTGTGAAAATACAGATGTAAGCCAGCTGTCTGTCAGGGTGAAAAATGTGTTTGTCTTTTCGTTTTAACGTGTCATTTCCCTCTTGGACATTTGCTGTGTTACTGCCAGGATATCACGTGCCTCCAGCACAAACTCTATCCCAGGAAGACGAACCACGTTCACATGGAGGGGGCTGTCACTGTCCTGTTTCTGCAACGTTTTTTCTTCATCTGAAGCTGAACAAAACATATCTGACCTAATTCCTTAGATTTTTTTATTGAAGTAATTTCCAATATCTAGCCAAAGGTAATCACAGATTTATCCATAAAAGGATTGTAGGAGGGGTTGAAAGAGTGTGTATGTGCTGGGGGTGTCAATATTGACATTAATAAGAGTCAATGGAAGTATATATATCATGATCAAAAATTGATAGGCATAAAATATGCTTATGGTGGGATAACTGAAAGAGGGCAGATTTGGATCACATATTAGGAAGACATCATTTATTGAGAGGGAGATGAGGCACAGGAACAAGGTGACCAGAAAACTTGTGAATGCCCCATCCTTGGAAGTGTTTAAGGCCAGGTTGGATGGGGCTTTGAGCAACCCGGTCTAGTGGGTGGTGTCTCAGCCTATGGCAGGGGGGTTGGAACAAGATGATCTTTAAGGTCCCTTCCAACCCAAAACATTCTAAATTTCTATGATAACTCATGATTGGCATATTAGAAGAAAAAGATGCAGATGTTCATGAAGGGCCAGAAAGGGGACTTCAAGAACACAGATCCCAATATATTCAGAGAACAGGCAGGTAACTTCTTATGTAAAGATATCTAATGTAAAAAAAAAGAATTAAGAAAACCTGACTTTTTTGTTTTTATGAGAAACAAATATTGCAGGTAGATGCATAAGCTATTCCAAAGCAGGTGAAGAAGAGGCAATGGTAATAAACCAAACTGATTATACCACAAACTCTTTCTTGACTTCAAACACTGGGATACACACAAGCAGTGGAAACCAAGCTGGACTGCTAAAAACAAAAATAAGTATTGTGACAATAAAAGACAACATCAGGAAGGCAAAGGTACAAAATGAATATGAAAAGTCACTCTGTAAGAGGAAAATCAAGAAAGTACTGAAGGAAAGCTACTGAAGGGTGATCTCCTGAAGGCCAAAAGCTCTTTTGCTTCAGCCCTTATTGAAAATAATTACTAAATTGGGTGGCTTAAATACAGTGCAGCAAACAGAATGTAGGATCTCCTGCTAGAGCATGGGAAGGAAAAGCAAGGGAGTGCTTAATTAGAGCCTTTCAGATCAGCCACACCTCTACTCTAAAGTGTCTGGCTAAAGTGCTCTCAGAGTGTTACTGGTTGCAAATACACTGAAAAAAACTTGCAGAGTTCAGGTGAGGAACAATAGGAGGGAGAAGAAACATTCCTGTCTCTAAAAGAGCAAAGCTGGAATCATAGCTGCCTCACACTGCATTGAATTCTCAGAACAGGACCAGAACAAATAAAAATAATCCACAAGAACCTAGAAATTAACAATGCAAATAACAACAACAGGGATTTCTCCAGAATACAGTGAATCAATTTGAATTATTTCCCTCTCTGATGATGTAACAGACCTCATGGATGGATAGAAGAGAACTAATAAATGTTGGTGTACTGTGATTTAACAAGATTTTTTGACACTGCCACATAACTGAAAGACAGAGAGATATGGTCTAGGTGAAATCATTATTGAGTAAATGTAAAAAAGGGGTGGAACAGTGCCCTCAGATAATAGTTAACCATTAACTTACTGTGAAAATGTTATTCTTTAAGAGTGTCCTAAGCTTAGCAACATTTGCATATTCTTTAATGATATGGATGTTGTCTATTGAAGATTTCAGTGTGGGAAAAGCTGCAGGACAGAAGGAGAAAATTGGAGAAATGATCTGACAAAAAGAAAGGATCTTGTTCACTTTGGATTACTTCCTGCATGTTACACCTAGCCAGGAATAACCACCTGGACAGGTAAAGGATGGAGGGGTTCTCTGGGAAAGATCTTGTGCTTCTGGGAGATCATAACTGAGCATAGGTCAGTAACATCTTGCTGCTGCAAAGAAGACAGACACAACAGTGGGCTCCATGACCAGGTCTTTGCCCTCAAGGCAGAAGAACATGGCTCCTCTCAGCATGGGCCAGGCTCTGGCTCAAACAGCACACATGGGTTTGGTGCGTGTGAGGCCACAGAGCAATGGTTATGGAGGGAGGTCTGGTGAGGTCAAAAACAGTCCATAAACTATATAAAGCTTTTGGAGCAGGTATCAGGGAGGCAACTATTGCAGTCTGGCTGGCTCTTTTTTATGTTTTAATACAATTCTGTGGTCACCCTGATAAGCACTTTTAGCCAAGGGTTTTTCCTACCTAGAGAACAATTTAAGCAATCTATCAATCAGAGTGGAGATGTTGTCTGGAGACCTGCAAGTTAAAAAATAGATTTTGTTTTTGTTGTCTAACAGACCTGATTGACAGTGTAAATATCTTTGACAAGGACAACCATCTCAGGTCTGTTTCAATGCATTTTGGTTCAAGAAGGAGGTAATTCCCCCTGCAATCCAAATTGTTCGGATCACTTAGGCTCCATGACAACCTGTACGGAGGAAGTTGTGTTGGGGTAGCTGGCTGCTCTGTTTCATTTTTTAGAAGTCAGAAGAAATTGTCTTGACATTCCTGAAAAGAAAAAGTTGCCAGAAGTTTCATGAGAGATTTTTCCTTTCAGTGAGAGTGAAATCTTTTTTAACATGCCGCATTGTCACACAAAATGGAAATGTTGAATTTCCAGACATTTCTGCTGGTTAGTTAACTCCTTCTAAAAGCTGCTTGCTCTATTAAAGAGAAAAAATAGTGTCAAAGTTTGTAAGATTTATAACCTCTTCAGGGGTAGAGGCCTGGGACACAGACATTGCAGCTCAGAGGTCCAAACTTGCTTGCTTACTCCCTTTAACTTCCACTGACACTTCAGTGCCCTGGTGCTACAATTGCCTTTGGAAACATTTTTCTGATTTATTTTGTCTTACCCATACAAGAAAACTACCACAAAGGCAGGTGTGAGACTCTAATTTTCAGAAACAGTAAGGGAAGAGTTATTCATTTGTGTTCTTGTCCATCTGCTCGGCAGTATTCGTGGGACCTAAAGCAGTATTTCCTTTCAGTTTCTATGGTTTAATAATCATCAAATTCTCATACAGAGTCTGTGGCCTGAGCCAAGTTTCTCCATTAACCTGAAACATCTTTGGTCCTGCGATGAAATAAGATCAGATTCATTAAGCCCAGAATTTCCATAAGGAAAATATATAGATATTTATTTGAAAAAAAAATACCTCAAATTCTTTCATCCCAGATAATTTGTTCCTGCTAAATGTCACATGTTGCAAATGCCTGCAGTTAATAACGGTTTTATGAATCAGAGCTTGGGAAGGCTGATTAGTGTAAAATGGGCTACGTGGCATGGACGAGGACACAGGAGAATGGTATGACAGGAAACTGTGCTGGTGATTTTGGGTTCTGATAATGTTTTAGTAAATGCTAACATGAAATCCACCTAAAAATCTGTAGAGTAACACACCTCTTCAAGCAGAACTTTTCCCCAGTGACTTATTTGCTAAACACAAAGTGTCTTGGATTTTCAATGGTTGAGAATATTTTGAGTTTGACTAAGGCATAAAGTAATAAAATAATAAAAGTTTCTCTTTTTTCTTTTATCCTTCATGTATTTTTTCTTCAACATTAATCACAGGATAGATGAGGTGAAAAATGCAATTCAAAATTTTATATTGTATTCTTGCTGACTTTTTCCCTGTAATATATCCAGACAAGTTGCATTTTGATATTCAGGTCATTTGAAGATTTTATTTTTATCTTTATAGGAAATGGAATAGTCATACTCTGCTTTGCCTTTTACTCAATAGATTTTTTTTTGGCAGTGGTCCTCAGGACAAATTTTTTCTATTCTAAATCTGCTAAACTGGAGTTCTCGACAGTGCTATAGAGCAATGGTACTTCTTCACCATGGACCTTGTGCTAAGCACTGATTACAACCAGAACCAAAAAGACAGTCTAATTATCCAAAACAAGTTAAAAGAGACAATGTGCCTGATTACTCTCCAGAAGCATGGGATGGAGTACCAGAAGAAATCAGCTATGACTGTTTGAATTGGTTATCAGATGGAAGAAAATTTCCTGAATATGACGTTACCAACACAGAACAGATATTTCATGAATTTAAATGCACAAGGGGCAAATATTTGTGGATGATACTTTATCAGTTTCAACCTGCCAAGGATTTGGGCTAGACTCTTAAGATAAATTTCTTTTTTTTTTTTTTGAACATACTTTTTTATTCTAACATATTGTTTTATTCTAAATTATAACAAAGAGTAATTTCCAAAGAAGAAATGCCCACATATAGGGCATTGTATGTTTAGTAAAAAGCATTATGATCAGCTTCCTATAATTTGGGAAGAAATCAACATAAAGCTATTTTTTTTAATTATTCTTTTTTTATCCACATATAATGTAAATATGCATAAAATTATAGATTGTTCAAAATTTCAAGACATCTTTAAAGAATTTTTGTGGATTCTGCATTGAAGAGTTATCCTCTCTTATATGGAAGAGCAGCCCTGTGAAGCTGTCCCTGCTGTTAGATGACAGAATTCAGGTGCTCCAAAGCCAACTTACACACTTTCTCCACAGGCCTGGAAGACTGCTCAGTCCTTCAGTGGCCAGCCTGGAATGCCCTTTAGACTTTTGAATAGTGGGAAAGGACAAGTTAAAAGTGGTGATACTTGTTGCGGTTTGGTGGCGTGTTCAGGGCTGAAATTAGGTCAGTGTTTGGCGGTAGAGTTGCAAAAATGCAATTGCTTATCATTGTTTGTAGAGAGAGTAATATAGAAGATAAGGGGCCCCCATCTCTCCAGGGGACCTCAGTACTCACCCGTCCCACTCCTTAAAGAGAAATAAGTGTGATAGTAGGGGAAACTGAAATCCAGAGTCGTCAACAGCCTTCCTTACTTACAAAGCTGGAGCTCTGCAAAAGCAAAGACATTAACTCTCTGTTGCACAGAGCAACAGCTTTCTGCAGGCTTTGTGTTCCAAAGCATTCAGAAGCACTGAGTCAGGGCCACCCTCAGCAGAATGAATAATTACACAAAATCAGGCCATTTTCAACACTGGCAAAGATCCATTAGTGCTTGCTCAAGGAAGATGCTTCTGAAGAGTGGAAAAATGGTCTCCCAGCTGTCACACTGGCAAGGGACTAAGCCTTTATAGGGTCAGTACTTCTCCAGGTACTGCCTCTATGACTTTAAGTAAGTCAGCTGAGGCTCGATTTCTTCAACAGAGCTGACCAGGCTTCATTATATATCCATTAGCAAGAGGTAGAGATGGCCAGTGTGGCTGAAAATCAGGCATTACTCTCCTTGTGCCTCACCTTCCCCGCGCTAAAAACAGCAGTCATATTTCCCTGAGCATGAATGGCTAAATTCACATGAATGGGGTGAAAAGGGCCATTTCAGTCCAACATGGAGCTCTGTTCCTTTCCCTAGGGGAACAGCTGCACAGCAGCTCCTTGCATTAGCTGCAGCCCTCCATTATCAGCCCTCAGCCCCAAGCTAGCAGCAGTATCCAAAAGCTCAGTACGGAGCAGGTCCAGGCCCTTCAGCAGTTTTACAGCTTGTGCTGTTTCACAGCTCCGTGCTGCCTCAGGCAGGCTCTTACCCGTACCCAAGCAAGAGAATTTAAAGGTGGCTTAGCATTTGTGGGTGACAGTACCACCCTGTCTTACTGCTTCAGGATTAACATGACCTAGAGAAACAATGCCTCCCATCTCCCCACTGCCCAGGTGACCTTGGAACACAGGCCCCGCATAGCCACGCTCCTTCACTGGGATCAAAGTTCATTGTGCTGTGGCAGGAGCATGCTGGCAGCACCAGAGGGTGTCACTGTCAGGTTGCAGTCACCTGCAGCTTTCCAAAGTAGCAGCATCATTTGATAGTGCCAAAGGCTGTAATTTGAACACTGCAAACTGCAGGGCCTCAGCTAGAAGGGAAACAGCAAAGCAGGAAGAATGGCCATCTCTCTACAGATTATGAGAGATAGATTACAGTCAACTGGAAAAAAAAATCACAGAGCAACAGAGAGGTGGCTGGAAACCTTGGAGAAAAACCAATTCAACAGAACATCAGTATATTGAGAGTCCCAGCCAGGAAGCAGGACACAGATACCATGCAGTAAAGTGCTGCCAGACATGTTGGTTATTGATTTTTCTGAACATCCCACCTGAACTGAATGTGTGGACTGAATCCCAATGAGAGTCCCAGATGGAGTAGGCAATTGAGGAGGCAACGGACTTATTACTCTTTAGGGCTCAAGGGACCAAGATACGTTTTTACAAGCAGCTAAAACGAAGAAAGAGATCATATGGGAAGGTGCTAGGCTCCTATTGTTTCCGGACACAAGTCCTATAACCCTGGGCAAAAGGGAAGAATTATCTGTGGTTAAACAAAAAAAAAAAAAAAAAAAAAAGAAAGAAAGAAAAAAGAAAAATATTTGAGATATAAAATGTGTCTGCATCAGTTTCTCTGGCTTGCCAAAGTGTACAGTTCACACAGTGAGAAAACCAGCATCTTTGGGCAGCAGAGGCAACAGAAGTTGCTGTCAAAATCATTGGAGACAAAGAAACTCTGGAACTGCTCTCTGCAGTGTGCTGTGTCCCCCCTGCTCCCCACAGCAGGGAATTGAATACTGGCGCCATGTGGGAGTAGGGGAAAAGCTTATTTCTTTTTCCTTTCTCTTTATTTTTTGTCTTGTAGCCTGTGCTATCATGCAAGCATCTGAGTAGTTAGAAGTACCTGCAACTGCTGCCAGGAGTTTTAGGATAAGCACATCCAGTCCATCACAGAACTGCATCTGGCATTGGTATGGTGCAATTGCTACACAAACACCACACGTATGGTTATCTACTTTGGCACTTTCATCCATGTCCTGACTGTATTTAATGCATAACAAAACAATGTCAGTAATGTCAGAGCCCCCTGGCTTTTGCAGCAGGGATGAGTCCAAGAGCCCAGAGAGTGTCTGCTTGGTACATCCTAAAAATTAGCCTTGACTAATATCAGCCCAAGTGCCCAGAAAGCTTTGGATTTCAGTGTCTGTCCTCCTCCCTGGAAACCTGGGGGTTTTCAAAGGGGAAAAACATGACTGCGCTCCCTTCCCAGGGCACTGTACCTGTGGAGGAATAACCCCAAGTACCAGTAGAGGTTGGGGGATGACCTGCTGGAGAGCAGCTCTGCTGAGAGGAGAGAGAAGGACCTGGGGGTTTTGGCAGATGATAAGGTGACCATGAGCTGGCAGTGTCCCTGCTGCCAGGAGGGCCAATGATGTCCTGGAGTGCTTCGGGTATAGTGCGGCCAGCAGGTTGAGGAAGGTGATCCTGCCCCTCTACTCGGCCCTGGTGAGGCCACATCTGGAGTGCTGTGTCCAGTTCTGGACTCCTCAGTACGAGAAAGACAAGGAGCTGCTGGAGAGGGTCCAGTGGAGGCCATAAAAATTATTAGGGATCTGGAACCTCTCTCTCATGAGGAGAGTCTGAGGGATCTGGGCCTGTTTAGTCTAGAGAAGAGAAGACTGAGAGGGGATCTCATCAAAACATAAATATATCAAAAGCGGGTACCAAGAGGATGGTGTCAGACTCTTTGCAGTGGTGCGCAGTGAGAGGGTGAGGAGCAGTGGCCATAATCTAAACCACAGGAAGTTCCACCTGAACATGAGGAAGAATTTCTTTACATTGAGGTGGCAGAGCCCTGGAACAAGCTGCCCAGAGAGATTGTGGATCTCCTCTCTGGAGACATTCAAAACCTACCTGGACACATTCCTGCACAACCTGTGACCCTGTCTTGGTGGGGGGTTAGACTGGATGATCTCCAGAAGTTTCTTCCAAACCTAACAAATCTGTAATTCTGTCATTCCCTCTGACTGCGAGGGAGCCTGAGGGCCACTGGTGGCTCTTTGCCCCTCAAAAGCATGGCCTGGGCTCGTGGGGGAGATAAAAGTCTAAGAAAAAGGCCTTTATGAAGCTGAACAGGTGGTAGGTGGGAGGCCACAGAGAAATTGCTTGCAAACATCCCATTCTCTGGCAGTAGCTCTCCTGGGCAAGGCAGCGGGACACTGTGGGTTGCAGGAGCAGCACAGGGCTTATGCCTCCTGGATGCCCAGGTTCTCCTGGTAAAGACTCTGCTGCTGGCTGTGTGCAGCATCCCTTGAAGCCACCACAATGGAGCTGTTGGCTGGACCCCCTGCATATAAGGAGGACTGCTTCAGCTGCTTTTATTTTATGCATCTCCATCCCTCTCCTGGCATCTCTCCTTACATGCACAAGCATGGCTTAAAGCCTGCCAAGAGGTTTGCCACCCCAGTAGCTGCTGCTTCTGAAAGCACCCCAGGAACCACTAACCATCCCTTGCCCTTTCTCTCCTCCATACATCCTCCTCCGCCTCATGGCAAGAAACAGGCCGGAAAAAGAGGCACGTTTTTTGATGCTGATACCGCAGATGTTCCTGCCTGCAATAGTAGTGCTCCATCATTGGTTGGGGGGCTGGAGTCGTGCCCCCAGTTCATGTGAATACTTTCAAATGTGTAGAACCAAAATAGGAAGAGAGCCACTTGCTAATAATATCCATTGAAGTACACTAGCATTTGACTGCCTTCTGCTTAATCCTTTCATTTTCTTCCACAAATGAGATTTGCTGCTGTAGCCCAGATTACAGTGCAGTAATGAGTGAGGAAGGGAGCTCCCACATGCAAAGAGAGGCTTAGCCAGAAAATAAACAAACAAATCAAATAAATAAAACGCCATCCCACATTAGATGAAGCTGTACTGCCACCTCAGGTTACCATCTGTTTCTACTTTGATTCCAGTGTTTCTTTCAACCATTTTGTTTACTGCTTATGAGTTCAGCTGGCGGCTGTTGTTTCTAAACACAGTGGGGCCCCAGGAGAACCACAATGCCCCATTCTCCTGGTCCCAGATCCTGGGATATGATCTAGGAGAGAAAGAGAGAAAGAAAGAAGAAGATAATGAGAGGGTGAAAGAACGAAAGATGAAAGAGAGATAAAAAGAAAGAGAGAAGAGAGAAGAAAGAAAAAAGAAAGAGGAAAGAAATAGAGATCTTTCCCTCTATCCTACATTCTTCTAATCTCTTTCTTTTTCTTTTTAAAACAGCTCTTCAGTTTGGAGGGATATTAAAAATAGAAGAGTGTTAGATTTGGCAATAAATTAATGTCCAGATGAAGGGAAAACAATTACAAATTGGAAACAGATTTATTCACACTCAGTGTATTAATGAAAACGTAAAAAAAAAGCTAAACTGGGTATACTGTGTGGAAAAAAATAATGGCCCAGAAGGTCTACTTTTTATTAACAACTCATCAGTAAGCAGGTTGTAATTCATAACAAAGAATTTACCCCAAGGAACACCACAGGACTGTGAGCTTTTTAGTTTCCTAAGAAAATACATATGTTGTTCCACTTGGTTTCCTTTCAATAAAACCCACCAGTTAGCACTTCATTTTCGAGCTGTTCTGACAAATCAGGTGAGTTAGCTTTGTAGAAAAAACAGAAGCCAACTTTTCAGCTGAGAATTTTAGGGAATTTTTTAATAACTTAAATAAATTTCCCAAACGGCAAGGAAGTATGATAAAAGGCTGTGAAATGAGTTTGTTTGGAACAGCTTGAAAGAATTTTTCTTTTAATTTGCTTCATTAATTTTTCCTGAGGAGGAAATATTTAGGGATACATCCCTTACTGCTAAGGTATGTGTTTGAGACAAAAGGAATTTTTATGATTTTTGTTGTGTTTTTATAGTGTCTTGAAACCTGATTAAAGATACTGATGAAAACCTGCCCACTGGTTTGCAGCTATGTGCAAGGCCTGAAGGAGATTGAGGTGCCAAGAAATCAGTTTTGTGAAGGTCACTCTAATATGATGGGTCTCTTATGACATAAAATCCTGTATTGTTTCCTTCAGCTGCCCCTATCACCTACATACAGAAAAGCCCTCTTGAAGGAAGAAAATAATCAAGAAGGCAAGGAGGAAACCAGAGAGAATTATATGAAATGAAAAGAAAGAAAAAGGAACAGAGGTGCAAAATTGGTACAGATTTAAATAAATCACTCCAGTTTAAATTGCTACAGTGTGATGCTGGTCATGACACACACCATGTCCAGCCAGACAGTCAGAATTCTCCATGCGTTTTTCAGAAGGAAAAGAGCAAATTTCCCCATATTTTGCCAGCCTTTTTGCATGGTTTGGTAGAGCAGAGATCTAGTGGAAGGCTCCAAGAGATCTCTGAGAGCTTCCCCATCAACTTATTGGTTCATATACACTGCTTATGAAACACCACTGAAGGAAATGGAGCTACCTGCTCCAGGATTTCCTAGCATTATACTGAAATATAACTTGAGATGCAGAGGAGACTATGTTCCTAGTTATTTATCATTGTTGAGTAGATTAGAGAGAAGCACTGAAAAAACAAGGACCATTAAGGAGCCCAGAACTTACATGGAAAGACTTCTTATAGCCAACAACCTATTTACACTGAGTAAAATGCAACTGAAAATTAATTTAAAACCTTCCCCAAAAGCAGAAATAATTGTTATTGAGAATCAACTGTTTCTCTTGCATCTGCTGTGTCTCTGATGAGCATCACTCCCTTGGGTACAAAGTTCTCGGTGGAAGAGATGTGCACAATTACTTGTTTCAGAAATAGTGAGACGTGGGAGTGTGCTGGTTCACGTGTCGCTACCGTAACTATGTTTGTTCCAAAAGCACGTACATCGAGTGGCAGAAGTCTCTGCGACACACGTGTAGATTATAAAGCTCATATGAACAAACCCAGGAAGGTTCTCAGGCCCAGCTGTAATCTTCTAGTAAGACTGACTCCACACAGCTTTTTAAAGCAGTTTAAAGTGGCAAAGACTGTGTCTGAAGATAATACTACAACATTTCTAAGGCAGAACCCTTAGGTCTTTACCTCCAGACCCACTTTGCAGGATCCAGCTGCAGAGAAGAACCAGCCCATCTGTCAAAAGCAGCCTATTACTGTGACTTTTGCACTGGAGTAGGACATGGACATTGACATTTCCAAAGCACTTCATCTGAGAAATATTGGTCAGGCAAGTGGTTAATGCTCAGAGACCTCTGCAGTGACATACGAATGGAAACAACCTCCTCCCTCTTTCATTTCAATAGATACAGACCACGGTATACTCTGTAATTAGAGACAGAATAAGTGCTTAAGGATGCAGCTCATAGCTTGGAAAGTGTAGGCAGCTGAAGCATTTAGGCACATGAAATGACTGCAAGGTTAAAATACTTATTGTGCTCATCCGTTTTCAGCCAATCTCCAATTTGTAATCTGTCCAGAAAAAAATGAGATCATATATCTGCTACTCAAATTATTTTGCTATCTGCCAAAGAATGCTTCTGGGAAGGGTTATTCTTCCCAGCAGAAATGTAGGAAATAAGTTGGAAAACATTAATTCATATTAATAAAAAAGGCCTGTGAAGACAACAGCTGTTTGATCCTTAGATAAACTGTAGACAGTTTTCACTATTTAAGTCATCATGAGTGATGTACTGTAGGCTTACAGAGAAAAAAGGAGCCAAGAAAAAGAGGAGAGAAAAAAAAGTCTGGAGAAAATATTTACTTGCATACTTTTGCTAGGAAAATAGAAATGTAGCTAATGAAACAGACTTGTTTAGATACTCCGTAGCACTCCCCGAGGGATCTGCGGGAGATATTTTCCACCTACTCCTAAGCTCGCTTCAGCAGTCATGGTTGGGGTTCTGAGGTGAGACCCTCGTGGGCAGGGGCTTTGCAGGCATTTGCATAAAGATGGATTTGGGGGATTGACTGTGCCTTTGGGGCTGGATCATGGCAGTTGTGCCGATGTGGCTGCCAGTGATGTTTGACAGGGCAGCTGCTCCGCTGGGTGTCCAGCTGCAAGGGGGACCCTGCCTGGGAGAGCCAGGAGCTGCAGGGAGCCAGTGGGGATGTGGTGTCAACATCCAAACAGATCTACAGCATGTGAGGGGGAATGCAAAGCATGAATTAGTTTCAATTGTCCTGTCACCTGAGAGGGGCTGTAGGTGCCTCTCAAGGTGGACAGTGCTCTGGAGCAGACCTTCACATCCCTTCTTCTGCTGCAGCGTCCTTGCCTGTTCCCAGAGGACACTCCTCAGAGGCTACAATTCAGATATAGGTGACTTTAAAACAAGAAGTATGCTGGAAAGGAAAACAGAGACTAGCACATGGTTTCTGCTCCAGAGGCAAGCAGGGATGTGTGCGACGTGAGGGTGGACATGACCCGTTGGCCGCTCTCCGCTGCACTTTGTCCAGGGAAGGGATCTTCTCAGCTGTGTCTGCCCTGCTGTGGAGTATCCAGAGACGAAAGGGAGGAGACTTTTCCCAAGTCACCTCCAGGAAAGAAGGTGGCCCAATGCTCTGGCTTTCTCCCACCTAAGCTCCAGGTGGAATACCTGGGTAGCAGGAAAGCTTGCTCACTCCCAGTCCTGACCTCTGCTTCTGCTGGTGAAACCAGTCTGGGTAATCTCTTTGTGGTTTTTTGATTGGATTGCTCTGGTTACCACGTTGTCTGGATGTCTCATACATCCTAAGTTTATATCAAATGCAAAAATTCCAGCTTGAGGGTTGTTTTTTTCCCCATAATTAATATTTATTCCCTGAGGTCCCCAACTCCCTTTCCTGAGTGCTTGGCAGATACTGGGGTTCACTGCAGATGCTCACACAGGGGTGGACCAGGTGTCATGAGGAAGCCTTTGGGAGGCCTGTTGATAAGGGTTTGTCAGTAGAACAGACACCTCACTGTGGCTCCCTTTTACAAGCTTCTTAAACTAGCTTCTAAACTAGCTTTTAACAAAGAAAATGTGTCAAAGTACCAATAAAACTGCTCTAATAAGCCCTCCATAGCAAACTCCTAATTGAAGCTCATAAAGAGAGCTCTAAACAGTACTTAAAGTGCAAAGAAAACATATTGGTCCTCAATGCAAACAAGTAGATGTGGTGCTGATGCTTTTTATTTGACCAACATGAAAGCTGCAGAACACAAAAATGTAGGTGTGGGATGTGTGTGGTTAGAAAGCTGCTTATTGGACTTACAGGCAGGTTTAAAACCTCTCCTTCAACAAACAGGCAGTTCAGCTCCAGTGCATTCAACCTGCCCAAAAACTTGTACAAATGCCTGTTTCACTTGTACCCTTTCCCACACGCATGGATGTACCTGCAAAGGCAGGATAGAGCATGCACGCATTTTATTGACTACTTACTGATTTACTTTTGTATTTCAACTACTGTGAATTAGGCTTCTCCTCTCGGTGCTCTTGTGCCACAGTTTAGGCTCTCAGTATCAGCACAGAAACTGGAATTACTCTGCATCCCACTGAGGCTATGCAGTGACTCATTGTGACTCCTGCTGAAAGTATCTGGAGGGCTTCTAACAGTCCACTTTGAGAGCTCCCCCATGAGTGACAATGGTAAGCCTCCTCCAAATCTACAGGTTTCTCTGTGGCCTTAGGGAAAAGAAGCACAGACTTTAAAGAGGAGGGAGAGGGAAAGGAAAATATGTTTGAGAATGGTGTAGCTTGGGAGAGAATATAGCATTCACAACTCATCTCACCTCACTGCAACTCCTGCCCCATTAAGAAGCGAAGTTAAAAAACATTTTCCTCCTGGTTGTATATCGAGCTATGAACTCTACAGAATTATTTTCCCAACAAAAAGCAATTTCCTTGCTCCTCCAGTTGCTGGAGCTCTTGTTCCCACCGAAGGCAATAAAATTATGATGGCAGGTTATCCAATGTCCTGTTGGACAGGACACACACCAGGGCGGGTTTAACTCGGGACGTGCAGGTACCACTAAAGCACATCAGGGAGCTCCAGCCCTGCCTACAGTCTGCAGGGCCCGTGGCTTCCCTGGCTGGTAGTGGGAGGCAGACGGAGAGGCTGGGCAGCCACATGTGGAGAGGAGCGGGGATGGGAGGCAGTCTGGTGGGGGCAGGGAGAGTTAAAAATACCATAGGGTGAAATTTTGGGATCAAAGGAGAGGAAATAATAGACTTTGAAGATGAGGAGGGAGGGAAAAGGAAGACTTAGAAGACACCATTGAAGTCTTTTGAAAAAGCACTCGAGCCTTCTACAGCATGTTTGGACTGTGAGGCCGATATACCTGGTGGTGGTGTCTCCTGATCTCCGCCTTCCTCAAGCTCTTTTCAAGGAAGAGCTGCATTAAAATCCATTGTGCTGCTGATGAAACACTTTGTGGTTTTGCCTCAAGTAATTCACTGGTTTCCACAAAAACTAAAGGCATTTTTTATAGGCAAAAGCTGTCATTTCACTGTGCTAAGCTGTTTCTGCCATAAAAAAGGTGTGATTTCACTTCCTGCACATGTGTGAAAATTTAGGATGTGTTCCAGTATAAAAGAACATGTTGCCACATGAAAAGCTGTGTTTTTAACAGCATTTGCAAAATCTCACCCTTGACCAAATTTGTCAGTTTTCACAGAGTCTTGAAGACCAGACCATGACTTGGTTTTCTGTGAGTGCACGGAAGTGTTATAATACTGCAATGATGGGAAAAACAAAGAAGATGGAAAAGAAGAGGAGAAAGAAAAATAGGAAGAAAACAGAAAGAAGATAAATGAAGAAAAAGAAAAAGAAGAAAAAGAAAAACAAAAAGAAAAAGAAAAACAAAAAAAAAACAAAAGAAAAAGGAAAGGAAAAGAAAAGAAAAAGGAAAAGGAAGGAAAAGGAAAAGGAAAAGGAAAAGGAAAAGGAAAAGGAAAAGGAAAAGGAAAAGGAAAAAGAAAAAGGAAAAGAAGAAGAAAAAAGAAAAAGGAAAAGAAAGAAAAAGAAAAAGAAAAGAAAAAGAAAAAGAAAAGAAAAGAAAAGAAAAAGAAAAGAAAGAGAAAAGAAAAAGGAAAAGGAAAAGAAGAAGAAAAAAGAAAAAGAAAAGAAAAAGAAAAAGAAAAGAAAAAGAAGAAGAAAAAGAAAAAAAAAAAGAAAAGAAAAAGAAAAAAGAAAAAGAAAGAAAAGAAAAGAAAAAGAAAAGAAAAGAAAAAGAAAAAGAAAAGAAAAGAAAAAGAAAAGAAAAAGAAGAAAAGAAAAGAAAAGAAAAAGAAGAAAAAAGAAAAGGAAAGAAAAAGAAAAGAAAGAAAAGAAGAAAGAAAAAGAAAGAAAGAAAAAAGAAAAAAGAAAAAGAAAAAGAAAAAAGAAAAGAAAAAGAAAAAAGAAAAAGAAAAAGAAAAGAAAAAGAAAAAGAAAAGAAGAAAGAAAGAAAAGGAAAAGAAGAAGAAAAAGAAAGAAAGAAAAAGAAAAGAAGAAAAAGAAAAGAAAAAAAGAAAAGAAAAGAAGAAGAAAGAGAAAAAGAAAAAGAAGAAGAAGAAGAAAAAGAAGAAAGAAAAGAAAAAAGAAAAAGAAAAGAAAAAAAGAAAAAGAAAAAGAGAAGAAAAAAGAAAAAGAAAAAGAAGAAGAAAAGAAAAAGGAAGAAGAAGAAAAGAAAAGAAAAGAAAAAGAAAAGAAAAAGAAGAAGAAGAAAGAAAGAAAAGAAAAAAGAAAAAGAAAAAGAAAAAGAAAGAAAAGAAAAGGAAAGGAAAAGAGAAGAAAAAAGAAAAAAGAAAAGAAAAGAAAAAAGAAAGAAGAAGAAAAAAAAGAAAAGAAAAGAAGAAGAAAGAAGAAAAGAAGAAGAAGAAAAGAAGAAGAAAAGAAGAAAAAGAAGAAGAAAAGAAGAAGAGAAAAAGAAAAAGAAAGAGAAAGAAAAAGAAAAAGAAAAAAAAGAAAGAGAGAGAGAAAGAAAGAGAAGAGAAAGAAGAGAAAAGGAAAGGAGAAAAAGGAAAAGGAAAAGGAAAAGGAAAAGGAAAAGAAAAAGGAAAAGAAAAAGGAAAAAGAAAAAGGAAAAAGAAAAAGAAAAGAAAAGGAAAAAGAAAAAGAAAAAAAAGAAAAAAAGAAAAAGCCCCATATATGCAGGGACTTGACACAATTGTAAGTGTGTAATTTACAAAGACTTTCAGTGGTATAAAGAGCATCTGCCTCAGATGAGGCTGTTGTCCTGGAAGATTAAGAGTCCCTTACCCTTCATTCAGCAGGAAAGGGGAGCCTTGAGACCTCGTGGGACTGTGGTGTGCTAGAGAAGGAGGGGAGGACTCCTTCTCTGAGGCATATTGCCCACCTAAGGGATGCTGCAGACTTCCTGTTGCACCCAGAACCTGGAGGAGAGAACAGCAGATTCAACTGGATGATGGCAAGACAAACAAATCTGAAAGTTTCCCTAAAATCAGTCACATATTTCTTGTGAGGAATTAAAAGTCTCTCCATGTACTGAGAATCTACAGGCCAAATAAGACTGGGATGCATCATGTGGAATAAGGTTAAGAAAAGAAATAGTTGATGAAAGCTCTCAGGCCATCAGTACATCCTATGAAATCATCATAATACCAAAATAGTTTCTCATTTTCAGCTACAAGTCTAGAAATATTAAAATACAAAAGGTTGATAAAATTATTTGACTACTGAAAACTGAACACTTCTGAAATAGAGAATCGAATGCAGCTGTTTTCTCCACATTGAGTAAAAAAAAAAGAAAAACATAAAAAGGGAATTTTAGGCATTTATTTACCTCAAAGTAAACTTGTTCTATGTGGTACCCATGTTCTACAGATGGCCCACAGTATATTCTTCAGTGTCTTGCTAGCACTCAGATGTACTCAAAAATGGTTTATAGTGCTTCAATGGGAAGTTTAAGAAATTATTTAAAATATTATCAAAGGGCCAAGGCACTGCAATGAAATTCACCAAAATCAGTGAGAAATGCTCCTTTTCAGTTGAAATTGTGAGTCCTAATAAAAACTAAAGGCAATAGAGAGCTTTGGATCAAGCTGTGAATCAGCTCTTCAAAACAGGTGCAGACCAGTGAGTTAGTCTAGGGCTGAAGTCAATTAGGCCCACTCAGGCTTGGTCAATTAGCCATTCTTTTGATCTCTCAGTCTATCAGAAAAGAAAAAAAAAGTTCATTTTTACTCAATTTTTTAGCTACAGGGAAAGGGGATCCTCTCTTAGTGTTGAAGCAGGAAAAGTTCTCTGGACTTCATTTTCTTTTCTGTCTCACACATTATTAGGCTTTCTGCAAGAAGGCAGGTTTGCAGATGCTCAGATGGAATACTGAGGAACAGGTTCTTGAATGGCACTGGGAGCATAGCTCCAGAATATTAAAGGAGAGTAATCTGATATTAAACCAGGATCAGGTGCATGTGAAATGGCACTGAGCTGGGCTCAGTGATGAGGCACCTAAACTTTCACACACAACAGCCAGTGAGCTCACATCCTCGGCAAATACACTTGGAGAATGAGCTGGGATGGGTCCAATAACAAAAACCCACAAAAATGTTGCATAAGCAGGCTGAGCTTTATAAATGGAAATGACACAGGGAAGAGCATGAAGAAGTGGGTCCAAAGAAAAGGTACAGGATTGCCCTGATGAGCCCTTGGGATTCATTCAAGTACAGTCAGGAAAACCACCCCAGCTCCTCAGGGGAGCTTTCTCTATCAAAGTAAAAGCAATTAGCTCCGACTTTGCAGGTGGAATATTGATTATTTTTAACAAAGTTGTCTTTATCCCACAAGGTAAGTAGTAGTGCCCGATAAATTAGTCTTATTCTATGAGAGAATAAAGGAGTTATCCTGCTATTGTTAAATTAATGGAAGTGCCCAAGCAGAACTGCTATTTTAGACTAGCCAATTCTGCATGCTTAGACAAAGTCTAAGACCTTTAATAGATAAAATCAACATAAACGTGTTTCCCAAAGTAGAGCCAAAGCAGATTCGAGGACTGTTTATAGTAATGGACATAGAATTTTGCATTCAGACACAAAGTACGGTCTGCCTTGCTGAAACTGTTGGTAGAACTATGGAATAATTTCCTGTTCCTTGGCATAGTTGTGTGTAGTCAAAACCACACGGACCTGTAACTTCAGACCACAGCTCTCCCTGTGGAGAACAAAGCACTGGATGTCTTGAGGAAGGCATCAATACAATATTGAAGGCTTGAGCTGCTGGATACAAGCCAAAGAACATAAATTAAGAAACATTTTACTTTCCAAATATGTTGGAAACTGTATGCAGAGCTGACCCTTTTTAGGGTGATTTGAAAAGCACATGGTTTTAGACTATTCTGGTGGATTAGGTATTTCACTGAACTGTCTGTTTTAGCAGGTTCTAATTAAATTTCAAAGAATAAAATTCTACCATGTTTTTAAATATTTTAAATACTTGTGTAGCATGAGATAAATGAAACAACTTGTAGAGTGAAAACTTGGCCCTACTGAAATCAGTAGGAGTTTTCCTTTTGGAAATCCATGTTGACTTCTAGAATGGCAGAATTTCATCCTTGAGAAAATGCTTCCATATTGAACAAACATGGTATGACTTTTCTTTTTTCCAATAAATATATTTCATATGGGGTCCTTTAGAACAGAGGAGACAGAAGCCACATTACCACAATAAGGTTTCCATATTCCTTCCCCATACAATTTGTTGTAGGAAAGCTGTCACACCGTATCTGTTGAACCTGACAGTCTCATCATTCAGTATTTTTCTCTGTGTGCACCCAACCCTGACAGATTCGATGTGTAATACAGATGACCCTATTAAACTGCAGTTAATGTATCAATTTTTGGATAAGCAAGAGCTGGTATAGTTGCAGTGGGCTGGTTGCTAGTGCAAATGTGCACTCTTCAAACATGTTTGTTTGCCCACTGACAATGAATACCTTGCCATAAGCCAAACAGAAAGGAGAGGAAGGCGAAGGCATCCAAGAGCCCACTGGTGAAGGCAGTGGGAAGTAAGAACAGTCCCTGCTCTGCTACTAGGGAGCAAATCTCTCCTCATAAGTAAAAGATTTCTTACCCATCTGTGTTGGGTGCACATCTGATGCAGATGTCCCCCTCTAAGCTGTTGTATGAGTAGAAGGCAGGAAAGTTTCTCACTGATGTGAGAGCCTGGCAGGCAGAGCAGGTAGCCCACATGCCAGGAGCACACAAAGAGCTGCTAACTGGACTGAGCAGCTGAACCTGCAGCTCCTGAGTCCTGTCACCATGAGGGGCAGAGATGGTCAAACTTCTCATGTGGAAACAGAAAGGCTGTCTCCAGCACTGCTCCAGGGAAAAGGTAGTGTTGCATATTTCAATATTCAGCTGAAGCTTTTCAGTGCCCCTGGAAAATTGAACTGTTCTGGAAAAAACTAGTAAAAAGCACCAACAATTATTCAAAACCTGAGAGAAGGCAGTTCCCTTTTTTATCCTTTCTTTTTCTACTTCTTCCGGTCCAGAATTGCTTATGAGCTTGCAATAGTGTATAAACTGGTGACAGACACAGCTGTTAGCACTGTCAGGGCAGCTGCCACTTGCAAATGTCCACATTTGCAGGAGTTAGTGCAGAAACGTCTCCCCACCCCTGATCTTATAGTTGTCCTGACAGGTGGAATTGAAATAAGAAAGCAGTCTATGCCATTTGTAAAACAAATATCTGTCTTTGCTGTTGCAAGCTGTACTTCCACTGTGGGTTTTCTCAATATGCACATTTCCTAAAAGTTACCATACTGCAGACTGACATTTCTGCATCAGCAGAAGTCTCTGCACAGAGTCAGTCTCAGAAGCAGCAGAAGTGGGAACTCGCTTTTGCCAGCCCCTGGGGAGGGAGCTGTTCCATGAATTTTGTATATAGAGAAGTTGTTGATAAGCCCTCTTGCAACATCAATGCCTTTCCCATAGGCATTGGAGTAACCACTTCCTTTCTTCTAGTTTGCAGCTGCCTGTTTAACTCAAGACAGAGAGCAGAGATTAAGACCAGCTTAATAGGAGAGAACACCTGGAGCAAAGCCTGTTAGCAGCTCCTGCATCCCCAGGAACAGCTCTGTGAAATGAAAAAGCTGTGGCAAGGTCCATTCCTTTGACAGGGAACAGTGACATGATCCTAATCGCGATGGGGAATGGAGTGACCCTCCTGGTCTGCTCCACAGAGAGCTTGACCACTATAAATTTTTATTCTTGTGGCATTTTGCTTTCCTGTGCTCAGAAGGTTCTGAATTTGTTTACTTTGTGTCAGCTGATTAATTGGGTATTAGCAATGCTTTGGGTGAAATCCTGGTCCTGCCAAGCAGGAGGGGAATTATGCCAATGAATAAACTCAGAGCTTTAAATTGAATTTCCAAGCTTTTACTTTATATATGACAGCCAGTGTGACAGGACCTCTGGGTAATTCACAAATAGGAATGCACTTCTAATTGTTGCCCCCATCAATGGATATGCTAGATATATTTCACATATTGAAAAAAGAGGAATAGTTTTCCTTGAATGTGAAGATTATATGACAATGTGCAGTGCAGTGTGGAAAAGTCCTTGGCTACCTTCTGTAGGAAGTATGTGTTATGTTATTTATTTTTCAGGGATGTGAAAATAGAGCCTAGAACAGGGAGAGCCAGGGCTGCTGCCTTTGTTTGGGCTTGAGTCAGACCTGGCGAGCACATTGGCGAGGACTTGCTCTGTCTAATTTCAGTAGCCAAGCTGATGCATGATATGCTTCCTTTGGCAGTGAGGTCACATTTTTCCTTCTTCCCTCTACGTGCAACTGTTCATTTCTGCATCCCGTTTGCCAGCCCTTACCTGAAAAGGCAAGTATGCATGTGGGGACTATGCGTGTTTTAGACTGAAAACAAAAATGACCTTCTCCCGGAAAAGATGTGTTGGTAATTTTTTTAACCTGGATTGTTATTGTTGTTTTGGTTACAGCATGGCTCCCCCAGGCCAGCCCCACTGCCAGGACAACAAGTTGCGAATGGGGAGTAGAAGAGAGCAGCCAGGAACTGCTTTTGTTGCCTCTTTCTGCCAGAGAAAATGTATCCTGAACTGCCTGCAGGCAAGGAAACACCTCGTAACTACCTGCTGCAGAGCAGGGACTGGGGATGAGAAGCTGCACATAGCAAAGATAGAGATGATGAGGGATAAAACATCCCTAGCTTTCCTGAGTACAGAAAATACAGAGTGATTCTTAACACTTCCTACCTCGTTCAGGCATCCTCAAACATCAGAGCCTGGATTGGGAGAAAATTAAAGGCATGATGGGTACAGTCCCACACATCACAGCTCAGGAGCAGAGACCCCCAGCTGCTGGCAGCCTGGTCACGCACAGTACTGCCCATCTTGCCCGTGGGGTGGGAGGAGGGACCCAGCCCTTTCACTCACTGTACCATGTCTTTGGGCAGCAGAGGCAGCCATTATGCAGAGAACACGGGAGGCTGTGCAGGAGAAGGGCAGCCAGCTGGTACCTAGGGTGTCACAGGAGCAGCCTGAGCAGTACAGAAAGCCCTGGGGCACCGCAAGTGTTCACTTTCCAGTCTTAGAAGATGTGATGGCAATATTGACCATTCACGATGCTGAATGTCACCCACTCCAAAACCACCAAACACAGGAGTATTTTATATTCCTGCACCTCCTGTTCTGGCACCCATGGCACAGAGTGCTGGGAAAGTGTTTTCACCTTTTTGCCTTTCAGGTGGCTCTTGCTGTGCTCAGGCCGGCTGCCAGCAATGCCCACTGTCAATGTTCAGCACTGGTGCTTGCACTGCGTGCCCACAGCTGTTGGGGGGGAGTGGGGCCGGATCTGCCCCTCATCCAGAAGCAGCAGCATGGGGCAACTCTATCACTTCCCTGAAGACTGCTCAGCTTGCTGTTGCTATTAGGCAGAATCCAAAGTACTAAATGTGATATATAGATCCTGAATGTTTTTAGTGCTGGCTATCTTTCCCATCTAGGTGTGAGTTCTCAGGATTTTTCATAGGGATTACAGCACTAGCAGAGAATTTAGCAGAGAGTGAGAGAGCATTAAACTGTGAACGACTGAGTTTCTGTTCAACTAGCTATGCCCATTTTATTTCTAAGAGACTGGTTATCTGTGGCAGAGATGACTGAGAAGCCACGTGAAGCACTGAGAAGAGAACCGATGTTAGCCTGACAGGTTATGAATAAGTAATGTCAGTATTCCCAACAAGGCACTGCCAAGGGAAACACTAGACCACACTTGTTTTTTCAGCTTTCCTGATCAGAGCAATAAACACACCAGCTGCTAATAAGGTTGGTGGGACTTTCTGTGAGAGCAACTCTCCCACTGAGAAAGATGCAGTTGTTCAGGGTGGCATGGAAGGAGTAAAAACAGTCATCAGGGAGCCCTTCAGCTCTATTCACTAGTTAAACCCAGAAATGTAACATTAAGCACATGCCTAAAGGATAACTTAAAGAATAGGGTCCCATAATACTTGCATTTATTTCTTTAAGCCGGATCTTCTATAAATCTTCATCACTCTAAAAATGACTACTCAGTTAGGCTCCAGAAATGTACACAGTTTCTTCTAATTGCCTTCCTTCATTGCATATTAGAAATAATCACATCTACATTTTCAATCAATGACCTGTGATTTTATTTTGACCAGGTTTCTTCTTTCACCCGAGGGTTTCTTTTTGCTGTTGTGTTCCAAGATAGCTTCCCCCTGGAGTTTGAAATTATGGGACTGTTCTTCCAATTACTGTGTGAACTTAGGTTTCTAAAATTCAAAAATGTTTGTACTCGATGAGTTTGACAGGCAAGTAAAACCTGGGGCAAAAAGAAAAAAAAATAAAAAAGAAGAAAAAAGAAAACAAGTGAAATAACAGCAAGACAACAGTTTCATAAATTTGGAAAGATCGTTTCTTGCCAGTTTGTTTTTATTAACTGTTATATAGGAAATGAGGCTCAAAGTATTGAAAAGATGGTGGGAGAGCAGGATCAGGTAAACACATTGCAAAGCCACCCCAGAAAAGTTTAAATTGGTCCATTGAAGAATCAGGCTTCACATGCCTGAGAATCAATAACCAAGAATCACCAGTGGCTATAAAAGCGCTTGCAACTAACCAATAATAACCAGTAATGACCACTTGACTTCTTTTTTTCTTCCCACAATTAAACGCTCAGAAAGAAACAAAGAAAAAAAATACATATGAGTTCATGTTGTCAGAAGTCTGTAAGAGCTTCTGCCTGTCAGACCAGTGCTTTGTTGGCTTTCCCTTGAAATTCTAGACCCCTTGGCATAACCAGACTTGCAACTACTCCTAGAGCAACAAGTACAGGAGATATTGAAGGGTACTGCCACTGACAACTATATAAACAACACACTTGAAAGTAAAACAGACCTGAGGTGGCTTGGGAGGGAGAAGCCATTGGTGAAATCTGTCTTTCTGTTTGGGTTTTGTTACTATGGTTTTAGGACTAGTTATAGTAGTTGGTCATCTAATACCTTCCACAGAAAGTGCTTATTTTCCAGTTAAATTTTCCCTTTAATTTCCTTGTAAACCATCCTCAACCCTCCCAATCACACCCCAATAATCTTGCATCATATGCACATTAATCCTTCTGTCTGTACTTATTCCACAGATTTTTCATTTGAAATTAGAAGTGATTATTTTGTTGCTCTGATTTGTCATTTTTCACCTGAAATAAATCTATATGAATTTTCTGTATGCTATAAATAACAAAATATATTCTCAGATTGAATAACAGGGTTATAATTCAATCTTGGAGCTTTTCTTCCGTTCATAAAACCTCAAGTTGTACCCTGGTGGCTCCCCATGTCAGTAGAAGACCATGATTGAATTCTACCCATGCAGTCAATCAGGGACCACATATTACTCAGGGTGTTTCTATAACCAACAGGTTTTGAATGCCCTGAAATATAAGGCAGTGACAGAGGAAGTAGGATGTTGAAGATGGTTATTTTTTAATATATTTAATGAGACTGGCATGGCTTGTGGTTTTTCTTTTTTCCTTTTCTTCTTGGGGAAGTAAATCACGACCTGCACGTACAGAAATCATATATTGTAGATAAGCAAATGCTTTTCAGTTCACTATCAAGAGAGGAAAGGAAGGAAGGAAGGAAGGAAGGAAGGAAGGAAGGAAGGAAGGAAGGAAGGAAGGAAGGAAGGAAGGAAGGAAGGAAGGAAGGAAGGAAGGAAGGAAGGAAGGAAGGAAGGAAGGAAGGAAGGAAGGAAGGAAGGAAGGAAGGAAGGAAGGAAGGAAGGAAGGAAGGAAGGAAGGAAGGAAGGAAGGAAGGAAGGAAGGAAGGAAGGAAGGAAGGAAGGAAGGAAAGCAGTTGAGATGTTTAATTAATTAAGTTCTAGTTTTCTGTTACAAAAAAGACTCAGTAGAGTTACAAACAGGAGGGCCCTGAGATGCCTGTTTGTTGTTCAAGGTAACAAAGATTTTTGCACATCTTTCTAGTTTTCACTGGCTGCGCTGTGTTCAGTCCCCATGTCAGCAGGCAGATTTCAGGGGGCAATATCTGTAACGGGCTATCGTAGGGGGAACTAGTCAAGCACTGTCAGATATTTCACAGAATCACAGGAAATGCTGAGTTGGAAGGGACCCACAAGGATCATTGAATCCGACTCCTGGCCCTGCACAGCACCATGCCCAAGAGTCATAACATGTGCCTGAGAACATTGTCCAAATGCTTCTTGAGCTCTGCCAGGCTTGGTGCTGTGACTACCACTCTGGGGACCCTGTTCCAGTGCCCAGCCACTCTCTGGGTGAAGAACCTTTTGCTAAAATCCAACCTAAGCCTTCCCTGACACAGCTTCAGGCCATTCCCTTGGGTCCTGTCACTGGGCACCAAGGACAAGAGATCAGTGCCTGCCCCTCCTCTTCCCCTCACGAGGAAGTTGTAACTGCAATGAGGTCTTCCCTCAGTCTCTTGAAAGCATGAACATGCCCTGTGATGTACAAGTGGGTCCATCACTGAAACTTCAAATGTCAGGGCCTTTATAGAAGCACCTCAATGATTCACAAGCCACATGGGTTTTCATTTGAAAGCCCTCCTTATTTTTATAGTGACAAAGAAGATTCACAGTTGTGTTGGGGCAGGGCTGTTTTTAAGAGATTCACTGGAAGATTGTCAGATGATTATTTGAAATATAATCTGAGGCGTGTTTCTGGGAGCAGAACTATTGCACTCTTAGTACTTAGCAACCTAACTTCAATTTGGTATTGTGAGATGAAGAAACATTCCTTTGTTTTTTGTTAGTTTGCTCAGGGAAAAAAAATCATACTCTTTCTGTGGCCTTCAGAAGTGACCTAGTCCTTTTTCAGGATATAATAAAGGAAATAATTAAAGTCTTGGGAAAGGTTTGTTATGGAATCACTGTTTCTCTAGAGCCAGATCAAGTAATAAAGTATTTTACTAGGATACAAAAGGCCCTGGTAATTTAAGAGAGGAGCAAACTTTTTTCCAATATAGTTTCAGATTATATCATCTCTCAGGAATCCTTTGTGACTGGTCTTCTATTTAAAGAGAAATAGCCCCAAACTAATAGGATACTTGACCCCCAATTATAAATTGTTCTACTGTCATAGACAGTACTATTTTTTATTACTGCTCATGTTTTTTTAATTTCTCTTTCAAATAAATCTAGTCTTTCCACTGTTTTCACCAAACATGGGCCAAAAGAATCATTTTTTGATTCCAAATTCCGAAAACCTGATGTCTCAGGAGCTGGTTCCACAAACTCTTCCTCTGTGTTATTTTTAATCTTGGGAAAAAGGATCTGTGGCAACAGCCAAATCTTCTGTTTCCTGGGGTAAGTATCCTCCCTCAATAGATCCCTACCCCTGCAGAGAACATTCAGTTACTTTTCTGTGTTTATGAAAAGCATTGCGGCAGATTTTTTTGTTTATTTCTGAGAGCTTTGTCAAACCTGTAAGGTATGGCCCAAGGCATAACTCTACTATCACATGGATACATGTATTTATTTGTCTGACATCGCTGACCGTATTTATGACACAGGGAGCAAGAATAATGTCACAAGAAGTTTGTGAGAGCTTTTTGCCTGAGGCCACCCATCCCCTGCAGCTCCCTCCCAGTCTCCCAGTTACACTCACTTTCCATATGGCACACAGATCCAGGCCTTAAAACAGGTATTTGGGGGGAGGGGGGTTGCCTTAAATGTAGTGATTTTTCCTAGCTCTTTGGCTTATTTCTTTGCAGCATTAACAGTTCAAATCATCCATTTGTTAGATGTCTGAACCAATGATGGTATGAAAGTTATAATCATGATGTGCACCTAAACCTAACATAGCAGCATGGTCTAAATACCAGCTAGGCCATCTTCAGCTGCTGAATAGGATGAATTCAGTACAGCACAGTACTAATGCAACAATTGTTGCTTGTGGTCCAGGTATTATTCTATGTAATTCCCATATTCAACAGCATAATTGTGCATCTTGCATCATGGACCAGCTGCTTCTGTTTCTGCAATACCCATAAAATGTCAAGGAATTTCCTAACGTAAAAGATACACATTGACTTTTTTCCCCAAATCTTTTATGTTATAAAATAATAATATTCACTTAATTTTACCTATGGTTGCTTTCTTCCCCAGCAGAAGAAGAGATGTATGTTTCTGTTCTCAGGTCTAAGCAGAGGGCTGAACCAAGGCCTGTCCCCAAGCAGCTGGGGAAATGGTCATGTTGGGAAAAACACGTGTTGGGCCTCCTCAAGAAAGATCAGAGAGTAAATCCTGTGTCCTGTAAACCAATTCTGAACCTTGACATCACCAAGTAAAGCAGCTCAGAGCATGCTGCATTTCAAGATGAAAAATCGTGGATTCTCGTATTTAGTTGCCTTTATAAACCTAAATTTGACTGTTTTAATCCCATCTTCCTACTTCAACCCATTTGAGCCACTTTGGAGGCTGTTTTTTAAGGATTAACTCACTAGAGTCTCTGCTATATTACAAAAATACGAGGTGGCATCTCACACTCCCTATGAAGGGAATTGACAGGCCTGTCAAGGATTTTTTTCTGCTGGGCTAAAAAGCTTGCAATCTGAGAATTAGTCAGTGCAGAACTCAAGAGTCTCATATTTTATTTTAAGTTGAATTGGTTTCAGTGGTAGCTAAGGAGACTCACAGCTATGCAAGAATAGGTGCTAAATCTACTTTGCCTACAGAAATTTTATTTTGCTTTGGAAAGCCCCAGTTGAATTTTGAAATTACTTTACAAGTTCACAGGCTGCATCTGTCAGTCTAATGTCTGCAGTGCTTTGCAGAAAAGTCTGTTTCTTGTTTCTTGTGTGAGTTTTCTGCAATTGCAATCTCATCTCCTGTAGCACGGCTTAAGCACTGGGTATTAGCTATAACAAGTGAAGTAGTAGCTACAGCTGCACCTCATCCCCATTGTACTTCACGCTGGCTCACTTTACCTAGGAGAACCCTCCAGAGCTTTCACATGAAAAATTTGGGTAAAATGTTTCAAAAAAAAAAAAAAAAAAAAAAAAAAGAAGACTATTTAAAACCAACCTTGTGTTGTTGTACCATGTCCAAAACTGAGAACGGTCACTAGCTGGCCTGTCAACCAGACCTTTGTGTGGGCTGGGTGGGTCTGGACAGTCTGCAGTGCTCCTCTGATAAATTTGCTTGTCAGTATCTTTGATTACACCTCTGTCGTGTCCACAGAAGGTATTTGAGGTGAGGTATTCAAAACTGCAGTTAAGACTGCATGTTCTTATTCATATTTATAGAGCTGTGCAGATTTTAAATGAACTTATCGACTTCTATGTCAGCTGGGAAAAGATCCTTGTATTACCATCAGCATTTCAAAGGTGGCAGAGGTGAAGTCAGAGGTGCTAAGACCTGTATTTCTAACTGTCTGAAGTTGCAGAACAAGACACACAACCAGAATTTTTAACAACCTTATATGTAAATGGCAAAATATTCAATGTTGCTGTTCTGTATCTCCCCTAATTTCAACAAGCATTTGGATAATGTCTGTGAGATTAAGGACTGTCTCTGCATCTGGCATTTGTTATAAATAATAAAAATACGTTTGCAAGGAGCTATTAGAAATGATCAAGAAATAACCCAAATCTCTTTCTAAATATGAAAAATAAAGTCATAGTATTAAAACTTTTTAAGGAGACACAAATGTTTCAATGAAAAAGTTGTCAAGAAAATTTTTATTCTCTGGGATAGAATTACTCTGTGGGGAAACCACCTTTGTAAAGCCAAGATCCCCCACCTCACCTTGGATGGGGAGATGTCAGGTCAAGTCCCTCATCTGAACCATTGCCCTATCCTACTAGACTACTAAGCTCTTTTTTTAATATGCCTATTGTTTTATTTTCTCCTCTCACCCTTGAAAAAGAAAAAAAGGAAGAAAGATCTCATATTCTTGCTGCATTGGAATGAAAACAAATTTTGAAACCGCAACATTTTTCACAAAACAGAATTCTTGTTTTCTGGCCAGCCCTATTACTTATTATTATTGACCTTCCAGAGACTCCAGTTTGAAATTTTTAGCTAAGTTTCAGAGGGAATCAGTGCCAGAGCTGCAGTCAGCTCCTCAAAATCCCCAACTGCCCATTCTGCTAGCTCTCTCACACCAAAGATGCCTCCACTCCCCAAAAACAGCCCAGGAAGAAAACCACTAATGATCTTCACCCTTGCAAAGAAAACCATCTGAGTTTTGCATTTGGGCAGCAAGAACTTCTTCTGTCCTTTCCCATAATAACCTGCTCAGATATTTTTTAAACAGCTGTAACCCATGCCGTCCTCAATAAGGCAAATGAAAGAGAGGAAAAACACACACTGTGGTACATGTCAGACACCTAGAAGAGAAGTTGGTTCAGGCCCCAGGGGACACAGCATCCGTGCTCCACTGCTTGAAACTCCCCACTCTGACTAGAGTTAGAAAGTGTCATATTTTTTACACCTTTCTCTCAGAAATGCTCCTCTGAGGCAGATGCTGCTGCGATTAACATTAGGGAAGCTCAGGATGAGCATGACATCATTGTGATGTCATTTCTGCTGTCCCTGGGGTACCTGGGAAGCAGAGTTTCCACATGCACTGCAGCACCCACAAGCGCCTTCTTAAGTCAGTGATGCTTTTAAAGCCTGTCTCTCGTCCTCTCACATCCGCAAGGTTGGCATGAGCATCCTATCCAGATTTACACTCCCCATTTTATTAGCACTTCGGGCTGGGACATACCTTCTGGCAGAGACGTATGGAATGTAAGTGACTGTGTTACTTGGCAAAAGAAAAGTTCTCTGAGAAGCTAAAGATCTAAGGGTTTTTACAGAAAGTACTTTCTCCCCCCCCTCCCCCCCCGAAGAAAGGTCAGAACTGAAGCTTCAGGGACAGTCTAATGTTTCCCAGATCTGTCCAACAATGCAGTCCTGTTCCCATCCTGCTAACCACTAGCCTCCTCCACCTTATCCTTCGTTGGAAGCTTAAGGACATCTTGTGCATGTATACATAGCTACAAAGATGCTGAAGCCTTCAAAATTGTCTGTTGACTTGGAAAGGAATAGGGCAGGCAGAGCTTTTTTTCTTGGATCCTCTCTGTAATGAGCATTTGATTAAAATGTTCTTGGCACCTCCCTTCTATTTCATTCAGCAAATAAAGCCTCTTTGAAAAAGTGTAGATTTCCTGTATCGAAATTCAGCATCTTTGAGGGAAAATTTTGTTTGGTCCACCTAAATAGGTCAGGATGATGAAGCACACTAAGGATTTAGTGATCAGTGAAATTAGGGGTCGTGCCCATTCCTGATGCAATAAAATTACCTATACCAACAGTCAGGGGCTGAACTCAACCTCTTAAAACATATAGGACTAGATCACTCTTGAGCAAGAGCCCAGAAAACTTATGCCCTGCCAACTGAAAGCAAAATTGGAGCAAAATTGTTCTTACTGCATATAGCTAAGCATCCAATGAAAAATAGTTGGGGCCCTCTTGAGCTGGCCCCAGGGAAGATAGATGTGGTGGGGTTTTTATAACTTTTAAGAGAAGTATTTTGTGAACAACAACAACCAAAAAAAAAAAAAAAAAAAAAAAAAAAAAACCAAAAAAAACCACTAGAGAACCTGCCTGCAGACACTCTCAAGGAAGCTCAATCCTGGGCATCCAGAACCAAATACAGATCATGTGTACCTGACCAGAACTCCACTGGTGTCCATCGTTTACCATGGGTCTGCCTGTCTGTAGGATCCTTGCAAGTAAATGTGGGGCTCAAGACCTGGATGGTTTTAAGAGATTTGTCACTTCCATAAATTATATAGTCCAAAAGAGAGATTTCTTCTTTCTGACAAAGTGGCTTTCATATCAAAGGACTACTTTTGCTGTGTCATGCTTTTTAGTCAACTCAGAGGAGACACAACATCCCTGGCTTATATTTGGCATGTCCTCCTTGCAAAAGAAAGGTAATTCCCTGTGACTCACCGTAGCTGTTTAGAAAAGACAAAACATTTCAGTGAGCAATGGTCTGTTAAAAAGACTTGCCCTCTGGAGAATAGCTTTTCCATAAAGAGAAGATGGCCACTGGAGAGAAAAAATAGGAGGAGAGGTGCTGAGAACTGTCAGATGTTGAAACCACACACTGGTTATAATTCACAGAGATATCCTTGGCTGTAATGAGGCTTGGACTCAGAACAATTCCCAACAAGGGGTTCTAGATGCATGTTATTTCAGGATCTTATCTTGATGAATGGATGATGGCACTTCAGTGGATATTGCATTAGCCATTCTGCACTTTTACTGCTAATTGGCTGTAGGGTGAAGACAAATTGTCTCCTTTCCCCTCTGAACAGTGTCAAGATTAAACAGTGAAAGGACATGGAAAGAATAATTGCTTAAGGCTCTGGCGTGATGTTTTCTCCTGTACAAACATACAATTAGGCTGTCTTAACCTCCCAATGTAGCAATAAACACCACTTCACAAACTAATTTACAGGCAAAAGTCAGAGACGGGGCTGGAGCTGTGCTCTGCAAGGCGAGGGCCCTGTCATTCAGCCAAAGGGGCAGTTCCACTAATTTAAGCCAGCAAAAATCTTTGTATGCTTTCCTCCAACTCAAATGAGGCTGAAATGAAGTCTATTCAATGATTTGAATCATTGAGCAAACCAGCTAATAAAAACCACTTTTCTGACTGGTCATAAAAAAAGAATGTAATTGGTCATACTCAAGAAACTACTCAGAACAGGGAAGCAAGGGGAGCAAGGTCTTAATAATATTGACTTTTCTGACACTTTTGACATTTTTCTGCCTCCATCACTATCTGTCAGTCAGTAACACGCATGGACAGGAGCTGCCAGCACACATTTCTTCAGCCGGGCTGGTGGCAGGCCCAAGCTTGCACAAGATCCACTGCACTTTGCCTGCGCCCCACACTGCTCTCCTCTCACTGAGGGGTCCCTCAAACCATATTCAGTGCTCTCTTTGCAAAGGCAAGACCAGCTTTTATTTCCTAAATGGAAAGAGCAGTGCAAACTGCGAAATATGAATGGACAAATCTTGGCATGGGTTCAGAAGGAAAGCTACTCCAGGTATTCTCCCGACTGGATGGGGTCCCACATCCATCCCTGTGTCACACTGGGCACCTCTTGCAGCCGTAGGCACTGCCTTGACTGTATGGCCACTGAGCCATACAGTTGTTTACAACTCTGTAAACAACAGAATTCTGGAGAGATCTGACAAGTTTTCTTGTCCCTAGAGATTTCTGCTCCATTTTACCTGACTTAGGTGAAAAGAGTCCCAAAGCCACCACAGTCTGAGCGAGCTGCTTCAGTCTCCTGTATAAACCTGGTGTTAAGACACAGGCATTGCCTAAAACCCTAGTCATGTTGTTTTCCCAGTGAAATCAGATTGAAAGAGCAAAGTTGGGTTATCTAACCAGAGTTAGGAATGTACTTTATTTGGCAGTGCTAGACCATCTGTGCTAGACCAAATCTGTGCTAGACCAAGAAAACCACGGTGTAAACTTTGAAAACATAAATCATTCCAGTTGTTACCTGTGAACCCTGTGGCACAGATTCTCTGTGAACCTGACTGGAATCAGTGTCACTGGTTACACTGGAAGGAATCCAGTGCATCGAGTCCTTTGGATTCTGACTTGAGTGTGTTATAGTTTCAGGTTTTGGTCCTTGTCCCAGGGAGTGGATGGAGCTCCATTCGTCCCCACTGCATCTCCATGCTTGGACTCCGCCAAGACCCGAGGTGGAGCTGAGGCTCTTCTCCAATCCCCTCTGAGTCACAACAGACTTCTGGGATGGTGTGGGGGGGCAGATGAGCATCCCCTTCCCAGAACTGGTATTTCTGGCCACCAACATTCATTGCTCCGAAATCCTTCAGGCTCAGGGGGAGAGAACCTAAGGAATTTAGCTTCCTGTGAAGTTGGAAAAGTGGCTAGATTAAACTCATTAGGTATTAGGTTCTCTATTTAGGAGAAACAAATCATACACTGTATAAAGAAACAACTCACAAATATTCCCTTCCTCAAGGGGATCTGCTCAATGGCTTAGGCAATGTGCATCACGTGTTACACACCACGTTCATCACTGACTATTCACTGCAGTATCATCTCTTTTTTCATACACTCAGCCTGCACGATAGGTGTTTGCACTTTCCATGACAAGTCAGGACAATCGATAGTTTTGCCATTTGCAAAGCCGTGAAGTACTGACCTTTGTCAGCTCTCTTTGTGTCAGCTTCACAAAAGCATGGGAAGCTTTATTTCTTTCATTTATTTTCTCCCATAAGCTGTCAGTGTGGCCCACTGTCCATTGTCTTTTCTAATGTGTCCCCTAAGGGTAAATATGACTCTGGCTGAAAATAATATTTTGCTGAGGCTCCTAACTCGCCCTTTCTGTAAGGCTGTGCCTGGTTTTGTCAAAAACAGTATCACTTTCTTCAGTAAAGTATTTTTGAAAAGCAACAGCATCTCTGTATTTTCAAAAGTGAGCCAGCTCTAGCTGTGCTGCTGAGAAACTACAGTCTTTTCATTCTTCCACAGCCTCCAACAGTATAACAAATAATAAGGTTACCAGAGGGTATGCAGCTTAGTGTGTAAAAAAAACCCTAATCAGATATCTTTATTTCCCATAAACACTTACAGCTGCAACTTCTCTGCCAAAAATAAAGTGTGGTTTTTCCAATGGGGTTGCTAAATTCAGTATCTCACTGGGAAATTTCAGGGAAGGGAGGGCAAAAGAGCATATGACTAATGAAGGCAAATCCCAGGAGGAGTGAAAGACCTATCTCAAAGTGAAAGCTACCTGTGCTGCTCTGAATTGGGGTTTTACCATGGGGTAAGCAAGCACTCATCCAGCAGCAAAGACATAACCTATGAACAATTTTTTTTCCAAGAATTATAAAACTGATGCAGAGATCTTTTTCTCTGAAATGTGAGTAAAGGTCATAGGTGATGTCACATCATCAAAGTGGGACAGACTAGCTTACTGGTTTTCTCTTTTAAAAACAGCTCACATATTCTGGGAATTACTGTTCATCATCAGGTTCCTGGGATTGCAGAGGTTCACCCAAATCACACCTATGAGGGGTTTCAAGCTTTCATATCTATTTGTGATAATCAGATGTGTATTTTCTGTCTGGTCTCATTGCAAAAGCCTCCTGATGGAGTTTGTGTGAAAGGAGTATTTCAGCTCTGCAGGTGAGCTATGCGAGGACACAGGCAGCCAGAGTGAGCTGAGAACTGTGAGACCTCTGGGAGGACAACCCAGTCACCCTGTATCCCTGGTGCAGGTGCTGGACATATGATCTTTCTGAAGAATAGAGCAATTTCCACAAAGAGAGTCAAATCCCTTGTCTGCCTCCTGCATGCATCTCACCCCACCCAAACATCAGTCATCTGGATGAAGCCACAGTGCAGTGGCCTATATAAAAACATTGACTTGGAGGGTCAGCAGATTCTTTGAGGTCTTACGCCAAGCTGCTGTGGGAGATCCAGACACTCAGCTTCCACTGTCTTCCCAGGCTTTGAATTCGGGGGAACTGCATCTTATTCTGGGTATCTGCTTTGCCTGGAAGCACGTGCCCTCAGTCTCAGCAGGGCTAGCAAGCTGTTCACAGCACGCAGTTTCAAAAGCATATGGGCCAAAAGTCAATGAGACTTTTTTCCTGAGTAATAAGACTGGGTTATCCAACATCAACATGCAGCTATTTCTGCAAATGTGTGACAACATGCCACAAAGCTACAGAGCAGTCTTCCCAAGAAATGCCATCAATGCATTAGGCTGTCTGCCATGATATTCTGGGCTTATGAACAGCAGCAAGGCAGCCTGGGATCAACTCAAGAGCTGAAGTGAAAGCTGGGGTTTTCCTGTGAGCAGCATTCTTCTCTAAAATAAAACCCTGATATTTTATACTATGGAAGTCAGTCTTGGAAAATGGAGGATTCATCAAGGTAAGGAACAATTTAGTAGTTTAATTATGAGCCCTTTAATGTCTTTTCATAATCAGTTAATAAATACCTTAACAATAAAATTGAATTTAAGCTTTTAATAGGCTGTGTTGGATTGAACCTAAACAAAAGAATTAGCAGCTCCAGGCATTGTGCAATAACTTCTCACTGCTTGGTGCCAGGAGAAACAAAGCATTTCAAGTATATTTTTTTGTACCTCACTATAATAAACGCTTGTAATATTCCCCAATTTCTGGAGTGTAAGATGCAGATCTTATTTATCACAGTATGTGACACATCTGGCACATGGATCAGGAAACAACTGTTTTACTTCATTTCTGTCATCACCTTCCAACAGATTTCTTTCACATTCCAATTTGGACGAGAGAACTTGGACTTTCTCTCCATAAGTTCTCCATTAACAGTTTCACAGCAACGAGCACTATTGGTTCGTTCTCCTTCCACAGCAATTAGTTGCACCAAGCTGCATATTGTGACTTTTACTGCAAGCAAACATGTAAAATCGCTGGTATTTACTCCTATCTGCTCCCAGTGCCTCCGGTGCAGGCAGAGCAGAGATGTTTGCTGACTGTCATTGCCTCTCTTCAGTGCCTCTTTCAAGTGGCATCGCTGCCTGGGCGCGCCTTGCCGTTTTCTGCCGCCTCCTGTCGCTGCTCGGAGCATGTGTTTTATTTACAGTAGGGCTTTTGTTGTGTCACTGAGTGTGTTTCCCGGCTGAAGGGAGCGCTCTGTCTTCTGCTCCAGCAGGGGCGGGCGTATCAAACTCGCCGAGATGGGAACTTTGCAAGCTGCACAAACGACTGTGCACTAATAAAGCTTGAAAAGCTTGAATTACACTGGAACCCACAAAAATTTTCAAATTAAAATTCCATATTTAGAGGCCCCCTGTGGGCTGTGATTTTATTTAGTTTAATCCCCTCTTGAGGCCAATTAGGTAGACACTCTTCTGCACATGCACACACTAGCACAAAAAAATAAATATATAAGACTAGTTAAAAAGGAGAGGGTAGTATATCACTCATCCATTCAAAGACTGAAATTCTTTTCCCTTCTGTTGTCCCTGAAAATAGCGTGGCTGTCAGAAATCAATAAAAGTACATGAAAACAGTACTCATTTTTTATTTCTAGGCTGTGCTTTAACTTTCCCTTGCTTCTTTCTGCAACATCTAGTAAATTTTCACTGTCGCATACTGTTTCACCAAATGTATAATAAATGCAAAACCTCCAGTGTTACTGGCAGAGAAGGGCTGGATGCCTTGTTTCTTAGCCTGGGAAGTAAAGAGGTGCTGTGAAAATAAATTCCTCAGGCAACTGATTGAAATTTATCATCGCTGCATAAAGTGCGTGCAGGGGGTGGGAGAAAGATGCACTCCACTCTCCCTAGCTGAATCCCATTAAGTGCAATAGGTTTGCTCCAGCAGGGAGCCCAAAGAAATTCTGACTGCATATGAACAGATTTAATTCACCCATCCCCACAATTTTTTAGGGTTTTTTGTATGAACTGTTGGGAAGGAGCCAGTTTTCTCACTGTCACTCTTTGCCCCAGAAGTGCAAACTTTGTCTTCTTTGTACCAAGTGGCAGACACCACGTGCCCCATATGAAAAAGGAGTTAATAAAATGCATGCTGAAAGTATAAAAGAAGGTCAGAGGTGATGTTTAGGTAATGAGGATTTCTCCAAGTGGGAAAAACAAAAGAACAAAGTTGTTATAACTGTTACAGCTGTCTACAGCAAGGGAAAATAACAACTTGTGCATTCACTAACAAAGTAGGTTAGGAGTCCAAAATTATAAGTTCTTTGAGCTTTGTCAGATATTTAGCAACAAAAGCACCTTTCCCGGAGGTAGCACACTTGTGCTGAAGTGCTTACAGGAGAAGGTGTCTCCTGCCTGGATCAAACAGCCACTACAGTGTGCTCGGGATGGAGCAGCCTCCTGGCATGGGTGGGGGGCTCAGGCCAGAGGCAGTGTGGGGCCTGCAGAGTGTCTCCTGGCATATTTTGGGAACAAACGTGAGCTATGGCTAGGAGCTGCTGGCTGCCACTATGCTACAGGGAAAACAACCCCCGGTATGGAAAAGGAAAAGCCAGTTCATGAAATTCAGCAGCTCAGCTGAATTTTCAGGATAAGCATCTTTCTGATTATCCGAGGAGCTGCATGGGGTCTGTGCTCAGATACAGTGGCTTAAATCTTTGAGAACAACATAGTGAAAGCAAGAGTTAAGGAAATGCACCTGAAATAAATGCAATTTTAAGGCATTGAAAAGAGATTAGGGAGAAAAGTCTATTTTGTTTTGCAGGGTGTCTTATCCTGTGCTCATTGCTACAGCGTCGGAGCAGCATTTTGCTGCTCCCACATGTTGTTTATTCTCTCATCTGCCACACAGGGGCAATGCATCTGCAACAACTGTCATGTCTGGGGAGGCTCCCACTTTGCCTTTTTAGAGAGATTGCACAGAGATGTGGAGGGGAGCACTTCTGCCTTCATGCTTTGTTTGGGATTTATGCTTGAGAAAGTCAGGTGCAAAAGAGAAAGCTTATTAAAGAAAAAAAACACCAGACACTGAAGCAAATTCAACTTCTTCTTCCAGACCAAGGGTAAAGATGCATGGGAAAATCCTTATTCAAGATATACATCAGTTAAAAAAGACTCACCTAAAGGGAATAATCTAAAAAGAATAAAATTGTCATAACTTTGCAGATACTTTAAAGCATTCAACATACATACACAGAAAATGTATATATCCATCTCTGGATCTGATTCAAAGTCTGGAAAAAGATGTCTCTTAGGCTCAAACTGAGATATGGGCCAACTGAAGGAAGAAATTTTGCTGCAAAAAATGGCATTTGGGAACTCAGTCACTGTAGTGTAGCACAATTTTACCATGGTCTTTCATGAATCCATCCTTGCAGAGCACAAGAGGGAGGAGGAGAGGGTGGAAAAGGCTAACATGCCCCCCACACACATACACTCAAACCAGAGAGAAAATCATGGACTGAATTGTCAGTCTTCTCCTTTTCCCCCCAAAGAGCCAACATCTGCCTCCCACTGATACCTGAGATGGCCACTTAAAAACAGAGACTAGACAAGAAAAAGGGAATAAAGGTAGGTATTTATTTGAAGGGCCTTGAAAGGTACACCCTGGGCAGGCCAAAGGCTACACCCAAGATGGACCCCATGTCACGAGTTCTTCACACTTTTATAAGTTTGGTTCATTTGCATATCAGGGTTAATTGTCCAATTATAACTTCAGTTCATTATGTAATTTCCCCAAGTTTTCCCCCCTCTTGGAAGCTTTTAGTTTACACATTTTGGGGCCTGGTGTCCTTGAGGTGGAAACCTAGAGAGGTTTGCTATGTCTAACCAGCATGAGAGAACAGCAGCCAGCAGGCCACAAGAAACCTCAGAGCCACACACTAGGCAGTACAGGACTTGAAAAACAGAAAAGCCAAAACCTAAGGCATCACCATCAGACACCTTCATGTGCACAGGGTTGGGTTTGGGGCAGTCCCCAAGCTCAATTTGTGGGCTGAAGAAGGTAGATGTTGCTGTAGTGATATGAATCAATAAATGCCACTATACCTCATCTGCACCAGATGAACAGGTTTCTTTAGATACTCGAGTGAAATTACACATCCCCTGCCTTTGTATATTTTCTCTAAATAGGCATAAAGCACACATAATATAGGGAGGGTTAAACCCATCCGGCATAACTTTATGGCAACAATGCAATTTTATTTTATTCAAAAACATAGCAGGCCTCACACTGCCTGTTAGGACTGCAAGAGCTCAAAGGCTGCAATTTACAGCCAAATACTGTGCTGGTGTGAAGGTCTGCCAGGGTGCCTGGAGTGCTGCATGGACACAGAGCTGCCACCCCTCTTGTGCTAACAGCAAGGCTGGAACATGCAGCTTATTTGCCTGATGTTTTGTGAGGAGTACCTAATGACGACTGCAAAAACAGTCTGTAGGACAACTAACCAGAAAAGATGGTCCATCCATAAGCTAGGGAGGCAGATATTTATTTTGTTCCATGGAGGATGCAAGCCCTGAGTGCTTAGCCACCCCCCTCCTATGGAGAAATGAGCAGGAAGCAGCATGCTGAAATTCATTGAGTTTCCTCTACCCTGCCTGTGTTATTCCCCTGTAGGGGAGAATGGGGCCCTTTATACTTCCATAGCTCTGGGCTCTTTGAGTAATGAAGGGAACACATTTATTGGTACAAGGTTTTGGTGTTTATTGATGCTACCCATTTTTCACCAGGTTTAGCACTCTGTGGGGAAGGCACATGGACTTTCCAAAACACATTTTATAATCAAGCCATTTCAAGGTTTATGCAGTATAAGACGTTTAACTGTTAAATTATAAATAAAAGTCACTGCCCAGTACTAAGCTTCCTTCAAGACATCATAGTCAGCTACATCTTTAATTATCTGATTTATAAGCAGCTCTGCTGCATGTGTTACATGCACATATTATTTGTCTGGCAGATGTAGCATGCAAAATTACCCTTCTAGAAGAGGTTGTGGGCTCACCCGCCGCTGCCTCACTGTCCTGTAAGGTTTGCCCTCGGCTGCCGGGTGTGCTGTGTCCCCACGCCCTCCCCGCCGCTGCGCTCCCTCTTGTGGCAGCTCAGACCCCAAGGAAACCCCACAGCCCAGGGGATTACTCCCAGAGAGCGGCCGGGGACACAACACAGCTCCGGATACACGGAGGAAAGGTGTTTCAGCAGGCAAAACCACACGCATATGCACGAAACACTAGGCACCTCCACCCCGCAGCAGACATTTCCCAGACTGTATTCCTAATATAAATCAGTGGGGACTCACCGTGCTGTGTGTAAAATGTTGTGCTGCAGTTTGACGCAGGAGACCCTGCTGCCCATGGCCCGGCAGGGAGCCCCGCACGCCCAGCAGAGCTCCCCGGCTCGCCTTGAGGCCGTGCAGAGGGGTCCGTCCAGTGAGGCATGAGGAGTATTAACCATTTCCAAAATCCTGCATCCAGTATTGATTTAGCAGTCTGGCCCTGGCAAACACTGCTAGCGCAAGGAAGGCTTGCAGGAGTCATTGCTCTGCCCGCATCTGCCTTTTGGCTGCCAGCTTAGCAATGCCTGTTCAAAGACCAGTCAAGTACTCCAAATATTTACCTAGTGTGTTATTCTCCACCAAAAAGCAAACCCTCTAACGAAGGAATAAATTAATAAAAACACACCATCTCAGATTAAGTCTGAGAAACAGGTATCCCATCAGTTGTAGCTAGTAAATCAAAAATCCTCAAAGATGGTGAAATAGCCCTTTTTTTTCCAACAGCACACCCAGATCAAACACTTCTCATGGCAAGACAGAAACTCACAGCGGGAAGCTCTCCTTTGCAGAGATTCATTTGCTATCTGGTATTGATGTGCTACTTAATTTATTGATCCACAGAGGGATGAGGACCTGAAGTCAGTACAAACTTCATTCTGCATGGGTTCTTTTGAAAAAAAAAGGGGTTTAGCTTCTCTTCTTTCTTGTAACTATTTCTGGAAACCAGCATCCCTGTCGTATTCTCACTGTATTGTGATGGTATAAAAAAATTCCAGATCAGTTTAAACCTGACAGCTTGTCAACAGGTTTGCACAATAGGCCTTGCTCTCCAGTCCATTCACGTTGTTCACTTTGTTAGCACAAAATCTGCAGATGTTCATTGAAAGAAATAAATAACTTGCATGTAAACATGGTCTGTAGTCCTTATTCTTACTTTTAAAATCAAAACCCCAATCAATTTAATGGAAAGGTGTTAAGGAGACAACCCATGTAATACATGGGTAAACATTCTCCCTTTTTTTTCCTTTATTTTTACCATTTTAGTGCTGTTCAGAGATTACAAATCCATGCATGTGAATCTTACAGCACGGTACAAGGGATCCTGTGAAAGAGACATGTGAGGATAAAGGATGGAGATTTCCACTAAGGCTGAGTCTTCCACAACTTTCATAGAGAGCTTCGTTTATGCTATGAAGGCCTCATGCTGTTATTTGGGGTATTATGTTTTCCCCAAATCACCCAGACAGTATTGGCATCTCTGCTTTTCTCATCTCGGAGCAAGGACAGGTGTCAAATAAGAGCTGTCTCCCTCAAGACTGATTAACCCCCCGGTAAGAAGAAAACACAAAAGATGTGCACTCTTTTCCCATTGCAGGAACAAGGTGTCAGTAAGATCAAGGGATACATCCTTTCTCCTATTTTCTTACCCTTCAGCCAGGTAAAGGGGACTAGACTCCAGCTAGGTTAAAAAATCATACCACTACAGGAGCTTGGCTATCACCCAAGCATGATCTCTCAATTTGCAAGATCACAGAAGGGAATTCACCCTCGCAGAAGTTGTGGAGCTTGCAAAGGCAAAGATCTCTGCAGCTTTCATTCTTCCCTGTGCTCAGTGACCATGCAAATGGTGGCCATCTGGCCTGAAAACAATGCCACTGTAGAAAAGAAACCTGTAAACAGCATATTACATTTCTTGCAAACTACAATTCAACAAACAGAAGATGCAATTCGATACAGAACTCAGCAGCAGATGGACAGCCAAGAACATGGTTACTGTCATATAATTATTTGTATTCTTGACATCACAAAAACATGCATTGATCTTGCACAATTTGTGACCTTTACACGTTCAGTATGTCACTAATCTTGGGTGCTGGACAGAGGGCACCACTCCTACTCCTGCATGCCTGAAATCTCTGGATGGTGAGGACTCAGAGAGCAGGAAACCAAGGAGAAATCTTACAATAACATGAACTAATGGCTCCCATTTGCCTCTTTTCTGCCAGCAGTATATTAAACCTCTGAACACTAGCAAAATGTCTAAAAAAATTTTTTTTTTTGTAATTGTCCACCCTTCTCTTGGTCTCCAATGATCATTATTAATTAGAAGTCCAACATATGTTTGCATTAAAGTCTATCAGGAAAAATGGTATGATCTCCGCCCATCTTCAGTGGGATTTCAGGACTATTTATTGCCATGATTCTGCTCCCATTTCAGTGAGAGGTAGTTTTTCATTTACTTGAGCGAGGACAATGTTAGATCTATACTGAGAATTTTAGGGGAGAAAAAAAATTGCTGATTACAACAGGCTCCAGACAATAATAGTATCACTTTCTTATATTCAGAGCAGTTAAGTGAATATAAAACAAGCAACTAAAAACTGACCAAAAAAAAAAAGGGAGTTCATTCTAAGTTCAGTTCATTAAGAGTTACAGTTTGATACTGTTGATTTCCCCTGAGTTCAATAAACACAAACTCACAAAAAAAGAACATAACTATCCTTTTCCAAAAGACGTGAATGGGGAAAGGTAATAATGAGATCTGACTTTATCTAATCAGTGAATTGCCGCAGCAATACAACTTCATCTCCTGAAGTCATCAAGCTGCTGACAATCATAATGTTACATGTAAAACTTCATGATGCTGCAGTGATAAAAATCCACCTTTAAATTAGCAGGCTATCAAGGGCAAAGGATTATCTTACACACCCACATAGCGCACTGAGGAGTGGTTACTGCCTGAGATCAAATTTCCTCCAGGGAAATCACTCAAGAAGAGGCTCAGAGTTCCTGCTGTACTCCATGGAGATCCTGGTACACTTGGAGAAACCTCAGCAGTGATTAATCTCATCCTTATCTTGGCACTGAAAGATCAGTCCCATTGTCTAGCATAGTTGTCTAGTGTCACTTGAGACACTGCATGGTATCCAAGACACCCCCCTGGGGCTGGCAGATGTGCCCTGGGGATAACCATGTCTGTCTTAAGCAGGATCTGAAAGCTGACAGGATATCTGTGGGCAATTCAAACACCACTAAGTGCCTAAACTTAACCAAGAGACCCCCTTTACTGGCCCCCATGGGGATACCTAACTGTAAATGATCAAGTTACCATGTCTTATTCTTGAACTTTATTCCACCAAAGTCAGTTGGAAACACCAGAGGTCAAAAAGTAAGTCAATAACCCTAGCAATACCCCATTTCTGAATGCATAATAATTTTGTCCTTCCCTTCATCAGGCTATAGGTAAGCAAGTAAAACAATCCAGGTGCTATAGTATGTGCAGCCACCTTGGTGAGTATCTTGTCCCAATCACAAAAAAAATGCCTCAACAGACCCAGCTCTTCACAATCTGCACTAAATGCTTATTATTTGGGGAGTAAAAAGTAAACTGAAATAACAGGGGAAAAAATTGATATAGCTGAAAAAAATAAAAGAACTCCAGTTTCAGCAAAATCTTTGAAACTCTTCACTTCTATCAGCAATCTGAGTCCACTTCATGCCTCTGACCACACATTTTTAATACCTTAGTGAAAAGAGCAGAATGTCTCAGTTCAATTTCCAAAAGATTATTATAAAGATAATCTATAGGCACTTTTGGTGGCAGATGCCAAATCTGATTTGAGTTTGAAAAATTACTCTTGCTTCTACCATCACTGTTCCCTTCAAACCAAATTGGAAGTAGATTGCAGAGATACTTCTGCCATTCCTGATCCACAGGCAACTGAAGGACTAGTACTTCTCATCAGAGCATAACACTGAAGAATATGTTGAATTTAAGGATAAAAGCTGTGGGTATCCATAGGGTTTGAAAGATACAGCTGTAAATAGTGTTGCAAATAGTCAACAGCAACCACCTTTGGCACACGAAGCCCTCGAGTGGGCAAGTGGTGGAGCTGGGATGTGTTTCTGATAGGTCAGGCTTCACCTGACATGCTCAACTCCAGGTACCTGGTTTCGGCCTTGCCCAAAGGCTTGGGGATGCTTTTTGGATTTTGTATTCATGTACACATAGAAGAACCTGACACAATAGTGAAACATGAATGAAAACATAAGGCTATCTCAAGGAATAAAGTAAGGATTGCTAGACCAAAGTTGACAATATATTTGAAAAACAGCCACCCACACTTGGAGAAAATACATGTCTGACATAAATAGTTCATCTAAAATATACCATGAACCAGTACTCATGGACAATTAATAAAATATGCAGGATTTCTTTCCTAGAAATGGAAAATGATCTTAAAAGAAGTATCAACATGAATGAGAAAGTTTTTGCAAATCTGGTAAGCATATATGGCATTGCACAAGACAGACTATCTGCAAAGTAAACCTATTCATCTTTAAATTTAACCACCAGCCTAAGGAATCCATGCAGAATCAGATGTAAATTTAGTGGTGGTATGGATGGTGTAGTGAAATATGTTCACACGTGACATCTTGGAAATACTCTTACATGAACTAAAATTTAATATGTTATGGAGAATAAAGTCTTTTGCACTTTAACAGCTTGATCAAAGCCCTGAAGACAAAAGAAAAATTCCCATTCACTTGTGTGAATGCTGGACCAGATTGATTCAGAGAAAATAACAGACCATATGTTTCTGATTCCACTGGTCTTTTGGTGGTGAAGAACAGACACTTCTTTGACTAAGGAAGTACTAGGACTCTCAAAGAGAGCAATCTCTGATTTACTTCATTCTGGGAGGAGAGTGTGACCTGCCCTTGAGTGCATGCTTTCTTAACTCCTTAACACATGGCAGTAAGTAAATCCTGCAGAAAAGCTGCTGAACTTGCACATGCAGTAACTTCTAAAGTAAACTCCACGGCTGCCAAAAAGTGTATGAGGAGTCAGAAATAACTTACAATATGGCAGGTGTTACAGTGCAATAAGGGCATATCTTAGGTACATTATAAAACGCAGACTGAAGTGGTTCCAGGACCTAAGAGTTATTACGATACAGACTGTGAGGTTGCTATTTAGATTAAATTCCTCCTACCATGTCTTCAAACCAATTTTTTTCCCCTTATTTGCTCCATTCACCACATTTAGATGCCACCATCTTCTCAGAAAAGGAAATCCCCACTTCTCAGCATGAAACCTGAAAAGCTTTCAGTCTTAGAAGGAGCTGCTGAGCCTACATCCTACAGCCAGGTAACATAAGCCGCGTGGAAATACAAACGGTTCACAACCTTCAAGACCTTCACAGTGGGCCAAGCTCAGGACCTAAGCCAGCACCATTAATACCTCAAGCAGCAGACAGCACCAGTCAGTGGGAAAGTAGGAAGTCAAGAAAGTGGGGAGCATTGCCAAAGCACCAAAGAATATGTGAGCATTAAAGCACCACTCTTGGAAAATGCTCCCATTAGTTCTGTGCATGCTGGTACATCTCTGTGACAATGCTGATGCAGGAGATGCTGACTTTGTCCTGCGAGCAGGATGCTGCCTCCCAGTTAACCAGACCTGTCTCCAGTGGGATGCTGCCCCCTGACTAATGATCCATGTTTCCCAGCCCACTGCAGCATCACTCCTGATCAGCAACACAGAATCCACAAAGCTGGCATGCCCTCAGCGCCTGTGGAAAGCCTATCCCTAGGTAGGGCATATGCTCTGCAATCCCAAAAATCCAGGTTTTGGGGGAACTCTTGAGTCAATTCAGAGGGACTTCACAGCTCTAAGGATCTGACTTTTTGGCCCTTTTGAAAAATCTCACACTAGATCTTACAAAACTGACAGCATTCATGAGAGTATAAATTAGGAATTCAAAAATAATTCCTCCAAGAAATAAACCCCAGCCTTTCATCAAGCCAAGGCTCCATCCTGTAATAGTCAAGTCCAGAAGCCAGGACCACATTGCCTCATCTCTAATGTAAAACAAGAAGACTGGAAAGAGCTGCAGACAGGATTTTTCTTCACAGGAGGAAATCCAAGATGGTGGCTGCAAAGTGACAAATTCCTGCTTGTGCTGTTTAATTTCTGCTAAACCCAGTGAGGCTGTTTAACGAGCCTGACATTAGCATAAAGTGGCCTCTTGCACCCACATGGCCTCATGTTTTTTGGATCAGTAGCACAGGTATCATGAGAAACACTCTTCAATTTCCCTAGAAGGTAGTAAGAATATGGAGTGATAAAGTAAAAGTTTTCTTCTTAAACATGGAGCTAGTCTCCAATTTATACAAAAAAATTTTTTTCACTTGTTGATAGCAGAACTGGAGACCTTATTCAGATCTGCAGGTTTGTTGTTTTGGTTTGGTTTGTTGCATTTCTCAAGGAAGCAGAACTGTCTCCCCTCCCACCACACCCCCAAATGAGTGCAAGGTGGTTACTCCACAGTGCTTGTTTGGGGAGGAAGACTGTTTGATTTTTGAAGCCACTAAGGTTGCCATTCCTTCTATGGTGCTAACCCCTCCTCCTGGCTGGAGATTATTCCTTATTGGCACCTTTCTTCTGTCAGAGATCTGCTCTGTTTGGTCTCTCCTCACACTTTTTTCACGTTGCAATGCAGCACATCACATAACAGCTAAACCACAGAGCAGAGACACAACTAGCATTGGAGGGTGGCTCCCTTCTCATCCAGCATTTCAGCTTCATTTGGCTTGTGACCAGTAGCCATTGACTCCCTAACACAGAGATGGACTCTCTTATGCTCCTTCTGCCTTACCACCCTTTCTTAAATCCTCCACTGTGCCAAAAAAAACCCAACTTTGAACGGTATTTGGAAGCTTTTTGATTTCAACATTTTTAAAGGTGTCGGGCTGGGACTTTCCCCAAAAATAGCAATAGTTAGGTTAGCTAGCTATCATGTTTTAAATGTTTGTTATATTTTTTAAGAAGTTTTTTCCTTTCTTCTGAAATGTGCCAGAAACATGGGGTTTCTGTTCTATACAGTGGTTCCACTCACTTTTATTGTCCTGGTCTTTGTAGGAACAGTGGTTTAGGAAGACAGGAAAGAGACAGAGCAAATAGTAAGCACAAATCAGAGACAATTTCCTTGTTCTTCCCTTTAAAAAAAAGTCTCATTTGTTTCAGGCTTTCTGTAATGAATAGCTAAAAGGAACCTAAGTCCCATTCCAGCTGGGCAGCAGATATATCTCGAAGTGTGACAACCTGTTCAACTTAGTGGGACTTTATCTTTTACTTAAACACTAAAAGACAAGTGTTTGCCCTGTGCCTGCAAGAAGCTGCATATAGATGGCGATGCACTGAACTCACCCAGGAAAGTTTGAACTGCAAAGCATACAGTAAATCCATTTGGGAATATAAACACTATTTTTTAAATTCCTTCTAATTTTCACTCATCCTGGGAAATTTTTGCCCTTAGTAAGCTTCACAAGTCAAATCAGGCAAGCAGGACACTTATTTTTCAACTCCAAGTGATGAAGGGTGGAGAGAGGATTTGTCATCGTACTAAGTTCTGGGAAGGGCTTTGGGTCCCAAACATTGTAGTCAGTGGAGAAAGATGGCAACTCCCATCTCAAATTGCAGGTATGTGAAAGCACTCTTTGGAAAAGCTCTTTTCTCTCTTCATGACTTTGGAAAGAACCCAGGTGATGAAGACAGATATAGATAGACAACAGCTGTCGGAAAGAAAAAGCCTCTTTTTTTTTGGTTTTTTAATCAGTCATTGCTGTACAGAGGAAAAAGCTCACACACACATATACATAGACATGCAGAGTCCCCACCGGACAGAGAACAAGAATTACATCCCAAGAAATGCAAAAGACCTCTGTGAGACCTAGACTCAGATCAGTACTTAAATGTGCTACAAGGGCATGAATAGTTATATGTTTTACACAGCAAATATATAAATGCTTGCACAGCGTCAGGTACATAACTCAGCTTTGCATTCATGCTACCACAGTGTTTTTAGAGTAAACTTGTGTCCTTGCACACCAGCCATATGTGAGTCAGGAAAACTGTGACTCAGTTTAATTTGGTGCAACTTACACTGGACATGTGTTTAGGAAACTGTTGTAGGAGGAAGAGAGCCTTATATTCCAGGCTAAGGCTGGTATTATCTGTCATCTGGCTTGGCAGGTCTGGGGCATTAACTGGCATCACATATCAGGTTAGGTTAATAATCTACCACTTGGTTCTGCTTGAGCAGATCCGTGTGCCCAAACTTGGGATCAGTTGACAAACCCAGAGTCTCAGGGGAAAAGGGTTAGTTGCTCTGTGATCAGCAGGATGTCACTTGCACCACGAGATGTTCAGACCTAATGGCTGGATCTGCTGTGAATCAGAAGCTACGTCTGGAAAGTAGCAATACATGTCCAGCTCTCCAGGGATGCCCATGGCAATGAAAGCAGGCTTGGATGACAAAATGACAGATAATGGCAACTTGGACGAGATATTACCAGAATGGGAGACAAAGTTAAAGGGTATAAAAATACCTTCTTCATTTAACAAGATACCCCAAGAGACTGGGAAGACATTCGCTCACTCCAAACAAGTCGGGAATTACCTAGTAGGCAAAATGATCAACAAGGGCTCCTTTGCCAAGGTGATGGAGGGACTGCACATCCCCACAGGGGAGAAGGTAAGCTCATAAGAAGAGGGTAACATACACTAGGAATCACAAGTAACCTCACACTAATTTACAGCAGAAAATTTCAGACCATTTAATCTGAAAACCACAATCTACTCAGTGAATTATCCTCTGAACCTTATCCTCATAAATTAACCTCATAAATTTAGTTTATTCCTCATGTATAATCAATCACATGTGTGAATACGTATTGAGTGCAACTATTTTCACAATTATAAAATATAGACAACAGAGATATCCTCCTTCTGAAAGAGAGAAGGATGCTGGCATAAAGACAATTTCCAATCTGCTTTGCCTAATAATCCTCATTGAGCAATTAGTGCCTTGCATCTGAACTTTAAAGTTATGGACAACACTTAGTGAAAATTAGCTGCTCCAACAGCAAATATTTATATGGCAGGACACACATAGCATCTGTTATCTCTAGTTCAGTTGGGATAAAATAATATACCACTAGATGCAAGTGTGGAAAGGTGGGTTGCTCTCAAGTAACTTTTTGAATTTTACTTCTCTTGTGGCTTCAGTAGCTTCACTGTCTGAATAGCTCCCCAAACTGCAAAGAGTCCAATCTCAGCCCATAATAGCCAGTACCTGGAATGGCTTTTAGACTAAGTCAGAAGGGAGCATGTTGGAAAAAAATTGCGGTGTGTTTCAGACGCAGTTATCAGTCAAGCATGTAGGGATTTTTGCATTTCAGAATATTTCATATGTGCCTCTTTATTAATGCAGTGAGAGGGACAGATATGACTGACTTCAGCCGTCTTGTTTTGCCCTTCAAGAGAAATAAAAAGCAGATTCTTCCATCAGGAACCTCTCCCTCTGTGGTACTGATTATCAACACCATGTCAAAAAAAGCCTCTCCCCCATGAGAGCTTACTCCATATCCTTCTGAAAACTAATCCTGGTTGCAAAGCTTGTTGCTAATTTGCAAATATCCTGCCATTTAGGTAGCCATAAAAGTCATTGACAAGAGGAAAGCCAAGCAGGATTACTATGTTTTAAAAAACATGAAGCGTGAGCCACGGATACACCAGATGATTAAGCACCCCAATGTCGTTCAGCTATATGAGACCTTGGAGACTGACAACTCCTATTACATGGTGATGGAGCTGTGCCTTGGTGGTGACCTCCTGGACAGAATTTGTGACAGAAAGAGGCTGGTGGAAGAGGATGTAAGGAGATACACCAGGCAAATTCTGTCTGCAGTAGAGCACCTGCATTGCCAGGGGATTGTTCACAGGTAAGATGTTTCTCCTCTTTCAAACAGTAAGAAAAGAAAGTGTTCAAGAACATAGAGTGTTCTTCTTCACCAAGAGAATTTCTTTATTTTTCCCTAATAAAAACAGGAATTGCAAAGAAGACTATGTACTCTCGGCTCATATTAATGAAGCATTTTATTCTCAGTAGTGGTTATTACTATTATAAGCTGTTATGAACTCCTTGCGCAGTAAAGTGGCAAAGATACTTGTCCCAGGGACAAGAGCTGATGAGCACAACAAACCAATACTTTACCACAATTTTCTCAGAATTAGGTCATGACAAATGTCATGAACTCATTCAAATATTTTAGTGTGGCTACATATATAAATATTGTCCTTTGGTTAACCACAACATATTGAAATAACCATACATCACTCAGAACAGAAAACTGAGGAATCACAGCCCATGGCTTGTCGAGACGACAGGACCCACAGATCTGGGTCTGTGACAGGTTGATGACCCTCCATGTTGGCTTTTGCATTACAAGGACAGATCATACGTGGTGTCACTGCTAGAGGAACCTCAGCATCCCATGCAGGGAGAGCTGATCATCCCCTCTGTCAGGGATCTCGGCACATATGCCAAGAGCAGCAGTGTAAGACTTCTATGTTAGGTGGAAGAATAGGCAAGAAGCAGCTTTTCCCACCGTTTTTCTGTTTAACTTAATGATTCACAGTCAATCAGATTCTTAATTTTAAGTGGTAAGTGCACTCACCAAGAAAGCCCACAGGACCTAACAAGTAATCCAGTTGACTCCATTGTTACAGCAACCATGAAACAAATAAGCTGTAAATGTGATGCCTCAGCATTTACAAGGGCTTTGTGACTTGAAATGCTTGCAATCCAGCACTTCATTATATTGGATTTTTCAATTAATAAGGAATGAACAAGAAAGAAATAGTTAGTATCTGACCTACAGATTTTAAACGAACAACAAAACCAAAAAACACCAGAAAATAAACCCAAGGGGCTTCACCCATTTAGTTCAGGCTGGCATCCCTGCCTTGCTGGTTCCCTAAGTAATCTATTTTACAGCATTTCTTCAGTGCTTACAATCATAACATTTATGTTCTTCCCATGACAACATTCACCATTAATTTCTCAAGTCCTGTTCCCATCTTTTTGTTTGGAATAATTCTTCACAGTGAGCATGAGAGTAGCCTGACTTCTTGCCTGACTTCTTTCTTCTTCCATCATTCATGCTTTGCCGGAAAAGCTTAGTGAGAGAGAAGAATTTTGCTGCACACCCTGAGAGTAGCCAGGTACAAAGTGACATGAGCTCCCCTGGTGACTTGATTTACTATCAAACTACCCTAACCAAGGGAAAATTCATTCCTGGCTCTCCAGCACTTTGTTGTAGGGTTTATGAAGTTGCATGGTCTGGCAGGATCCCAATCACAGGGGTAGGTTCAGTCAGCAGTACTTCAACTCGTGACCTGCTGCTAGCTTTGAGATTCAGACCTATAGCCTTGACCTCTTACCAGAAGAAGATTGAGAAGGATCTGGACGGGCTTCCCTGCTCAGCTCCAGCTGCAGTGATTTATTACAACTCACTTCAGAGATTAAACCAACAAGGATAATTGTGGGTGTATCCTCTTCTGAAAAGAAGGCATCAATGTTTCCAGAAAGATGAGCAAAGAAGTAGGAAAGTTACCTCACAAATCCAGTCTGGTTTTCTCATCTAAGCACTTAGCAAAACTCAACTCCTTGCATTGCTTTAGCCCAAGGAAAGGAGGGTTCCCAAGCTGCCTGTTGGGAGCAGCTGCTGATCTGTGGGGAAGATCCTGGTAGAACGGCACCAATTATACGTTCATGAGATGGATAATTGTTGCCAATGCTTGGGTCTATGCCAAGAATGGAGGTGTCTGGTGATTGTAAAGTCTCATCCCTAAGCTCATCACTTAGGAATGTCCTAATTTAATTTACTTTTCTCGAAAGTGTCTTATGGTCATTCCTGATTTTTAACCCTGCATATATCTCAGAAAAACAGTATCTTCTACCGCCTTAATAACGTACTTGATGAAAAACTGGCTAAATTTGTAACTGTTTTTAGTCCAAATTGATATATCTCAACAGAAATTCGACACTATGTTCAGACAGCTATTTGGTTTCTTAAGCTTTACTTCTCCAATTCATCACTAAAATCAGCACTGATCCAACAAATCCTTACAGGTTAAATTAAGTTTGAGTCTACATTTCACAGTAAAGGTAGTAACCTTTCTTCTCCATGCAAGATCATGGCTGATCTTTTGCCATAGTTGCCAAAATGACCCAGAAGATGGAGTATTGACTCACTTGTTCTCCCAGCATTTTGCTGTGCCAGATATAAGGAGGCTCAGGCACAAGATCTGGCTCAACAGCTCCACAAGCTAACATTCATCAGCTGAGTTCTGCTTACTATCCCTATGCCTGCTCTGGACACGGCCAAGTGGTGAGGTAATGCATCTGAGCTTAGAAACCGCCAATAAAGACGTGCAAGCTAAATCCCATCGCCTTGCAACTGGATTGGGATAGCGCATGCGCACAGTCAGCTACCAACCCCTACAGCTGGCGCTTGTGAGGTGGCAGTAACTTGCTTGTATGTACAGTTCCTAATTTTTCCTGGCTGTTTTTCCTGGATATTTTCCCTTCTCTCATATAAAAATGTCATATATGCCTTTGAATCCCTACTGAACCAAGTCCTGGAGAAACATCACAAGCTGCCCTCTAGGCTCTCTCTCTCTGAAGTACCCATGGGAATGAGGGGGAAAAAAATCACAGTGTTACTTAAATTTACAACATTCCTTGGAAAGTTTCTTTTGGGAAAGAAAAGAACATGATGTATCTTTGATGTAAGATAACTTCTGACATTACATAAACTTTCATAGTGACCATTATCAGGTATTTCAGGCAAGAAAGTCTACATTTTTATTAACTCTGCGAGCAGTCAGCTCAGCCTATAGAACAGTGGTTGTAGCAATCTAATATAACATTATTTAATGGCAGTGAGTAAAAGTCATCAGAGTGCACTGTGGGGTGCTAAATCTGATAGAAATGTCAGATTTGCAGTAGCCTGAAACACAAATAGTTTTAAACTGCAGCATTTCAGTGCAGAGTTATGACACAGGCAGGCTATGAACAAACTTACCTTAAATCTACCTCCCAGCTTTTGGGCACTGGCTAATTTTCCACTCCAAGAAACATGCTATTCGAATAAAACTTATTAAAGAGATATCATTAAAACCATTCCCATTCTCGGCCTGGGGCAGCAGAGGGTTTTGAATGTAATGCTGTCCCATCCAGAGCCACAGAGTTAAAAGGATGTTCACCTCAACCCACCCATCATGACCACCTCCAGACTCGATCCCCTGCAGCAATGCAGTGCTGTTCATGCAGCACCAATCCATCCAGCCCTTGTTCCTTGTTCCCATCACTCCTTCTACTTTGTCCTCCTGTGCTCTCCAAGGTCTCTCTAAGAGCTGACAAAAGAGCTTTATAACTTCAGAGCAGGTGGGAGAAAAATTCATGTTCCTGGAGTTATTTCTGAAACTGGTTCTGTCCCTCTCATGGCCCCTGTAGAGCCAAGGGAAGCCCCCAGCAGCAGACTTTGACAGGACTTAGCAAAGCATTGCAGGCTCTTCAACTGGCTCCCAACTCTGAAATTACACTGTCTGAGGACTCCTCTGTGATGAAAAAGATTTTGATTGCCACTTCTGGCACTCCCCACAGTGGGGCATTATTCTGGCTTGTGCTTTTAATTTGGAAATATGTAAATGTTCACACAAGTACCTGAGCCAACATTTTTCTTGCAGCTTGGATTACATCCTCCTTGCAGGGGCCGGCTGATACTGGTTGACCCTGTTTTCACAAACATCACTGAACATGTCTCCACTTTCACAGTATCTGTCTCCAACACAGCTTTGGTACATCTCCCCTCTTAAACAAGCAAGGCAAGTCTCACTTTCCAGTTCCCCTCTCATTCTTCACATCTCCCCGGCACGATTTACTCGCAGAGAAATAAGAAATATTCTGCAGTGCTCAGTACTTCAAAAAAGCCAAAAGAACTCTGGTCCAATATGCACAACTTTTTTACTCAAAAGAAGAAATAAATACAATTCATTAAAAAAAGTTAAATTCGTAGAACAGATGATTCCTAAAATTAATAGTCTATTTAAAATGTATATTCATAAAATATTCCCTGAAATACTGAAAGTTTCCATTTTCCTGACTGAAAACTTCAGGAAGGAATAAGGATCTTGTTACAATTGTAGGCAGAGCTTTGCAGAACTACTGTTATAATTTCAATTAAATTTTGCCAAAAACTATCTGCAAATGTTTAGCTGGGACATCAGGCACCCTAAAGTTTGCTTTCTGTCTTGATTTCAGGGACCTAAAAATTGAAAATTTTCTTCTTGATGAGAACAACAACATCAAAATCATTGGTAGGTGCACCGCTATCTGAGAAGCTTGTTTTCTGCTTTTTCTGTGTGTGTGCAGCTTCCAGTGACAGTTCAGCTACTATTCAAACACCATACTTGATGAGTGAGCTTGTGATTATTCAATAAACATATTTGAGCTTTTAGAATAAATAAAAGTTATGAATTATAACTTAACAGCCTGTTTGTTTGAACTTTAACTGAAACATACCTTTAAGAGAACAAGGAAAACAATTTTGCCTATTGTTTTCCCTTGTGTATTGCTGGAGAAGCAAGAAACAATTACAGCTTTTACGTGTAGAAAGCTGTTCCTAGCAGAAGTGATTTGTAGACAAAGAAATAAATCTTCTGGGGTGAAACACAGGTACAGACACATTAGTTTGTGTGGAGTCATTACTTCCACTAGAGACCTTATCATTTGGTATGTGTTTAAAAAGAAAAGACTGTTTTGGTCACTAATAGAAATCTTGCTAGGGCTGTGAAGCAAACATTTATAAAAATGAGAGAATTTGCACCAAGCAGTTAACACATCTCAGAGAAACATTAATCTTATTCTATGGGAACCTCACAGAAAAATCCCCACAAGGGATGCTAAATCTTAGAGAAGCCACATGTTTAACCCAGTGTTTCCCAAACTTTTAAAAGCTTAACACCTCTGAGAAAAAAAGGTACCAACTCTTCACCCCTGTTTTATAGCCAGCCAGTCCTTTACAATCACACCTTTCTCTTTCCTCCCTCTTGCACACATGCACATACACAGAGAAAAAGGCTTAAGTTAGCACTTTTTCCCCCACATTTACCATGGGCTAAAGCCCGCGGAGCTGAGCCCAATGTCATAGCTCATTAAGCCAAGCTAATGTGGCTGTGTTGTTAAGCTCATGCACTCAACAAGGGCAGAACAAAATAGTTAAGCCAAAATCAACTAAACCAGGTCCATGGCTGGGTAACTTTAAGTTCTCTGCTAATTCATGGCATGTTAATTCAAACCCAAATTGGCATCCACAGCTGAGACATCAATAGATGCTACAACTATTTCTCCTATTTTTGGACAACTGGTAAATTTAAAGTAGTTTAAAAAGAGACTAAAGCTTCTTTGCCTTTGTGACCATTAGATTTTGGACTGAGCAATACTGCAAGGTTTGAGGGTCTCTCCCAGGAGCTGTTACATACCCAGTGTGGAAGTCCAGCTTATGCTGCCCCAGAACTGCTTGCTCATAAGAAATATGGTCCAAAGGTGGATGTCTGGTCCATGTAAGTAGATCTAAAAATGTACTTATTGAAACACTCTCAGCACTGAATGGTTTAGATAAGACTCTGATATAAATGGGTTGGTGGCATTCAGCTTTGGGGCATAAAAGGCAAAAGCAGAAATATATGAGGGAAGGGTTGCCAGAAAAAAAAAAATTGAGTATTTAGAAATGTGCCTCCATTTCAAGACACTGGAGAAAAAAAAAGGGCATAATCAATACACATGCTATTCTGAAGAAACCCTGTGCCAAGAGAAGGCAGCAGAAGGTAGGGTATCTGCATATAGGAACCTGTCCTGAGAAGTCAGAGAAATAACTTGTACATATCAATCCCCTCAAATGAACCCCCCTGCCTTCCTGTCCTGGCAGGCAGTTTCAGCTGATAGCTGAGTACCTTCTGTCAAAATCGGACTCCGTGAAAGCCTTGGACTGACAAATGGCCATTTTCTGTCTAAGACGTATTTTGCCAAAAGAAGAAATCTATACAGAAAAACTGAGTCTGAAGGACACACAGGCCAAAGATGTGGCTATAACAGAGCTATGAGATCTCCACCCATACCTTAGCAAGGCCCTTTATACTGAATTATGATAATAATGTGGAGTTATTTTCCGTCATAGGTGGCACAAACCTTCATGGACTCCATTTTCCTTTTTTATTACATCTACAGGATACATCTCCTGTAACAAGCAAGAATGCAGAAGCTGCCAGGAGAAGAGCAGTTTCTCACATAAAGTATCTCAGACTTTTCAAATGCATTTCCAGTTTGCAGTTCTAGCAGTCAGGTTATGGGGGTATTTACATTATTTTTCTAAGTGGAGCTGGTAAAACGATAATATATTAAGTTGATCTTCGTATTCTTTAATCTTCATGGATCTGGACAGGAGAACAGCTCTCCATGTCCATCATTTGTCCAAAGGCAGTTCATGTTTTTCTGTATGTATGTATGTTTATATATATATATATATATATGCATGCAAGTGTATCACCTTCTCCTCAGCTTTTTCATAGTAACCAGATGTCTGTGTCTCCACCTAGGAGACATTTTATAAGCCAATTTCCAGCAGGTATGATTCAGGGTATGGCAAGTGAGCATGAATAATGCAGACTGAACTGAATCTTTGCCTAGAGCATTAAGATGAAAAAAAAAAAGTGGCTCATCAAATGCACCTTCATCCAGACTCCTCCCACTTATTTACAGTTACAACCATAATTCCTTGCAGTGACCTGACTGACAAGTGTTAGAATAAAGATCCAGCTATTGAAGCCAATGATAAAGTCCCATGGATTTCAAATAGCTCACAAGATTTCTAAGAGTAATAGCACTTTTTGGTTTAGAAGCCCCACCTCCCATCACACCCCACAAGCATACCCATTTAAAGGATGTTAATGTTATGTTTCTAGAACAGGTTGTCTAGAAGAGTTGTAGATGCCCCATCTGTGGAAGTGTTCAAGGCCAAGCTGGATGGGGCCTTGGGCAACCTGGTCTAGTGGAAGTTGTCCCTGCCAATGGCAGAGGGTTGGAACAAGATGGTGTTTAAGGTCACTTCCAACCCAAGCCATTCTATGATTGTGTTCAACACATAATGCTGCATTTGATCTAAACCACTTCGTTCAGAACACCTGCAAAAAGGAAAGGAAGGCCTGGATGTACACAGCTGCTCTGAACTGGGATGTCACTCTTGCCTGTCCATCTGTGAGAATGAGGAGTCTCCTTGAGGAGTTCTCAGCAGTCTTTACTAAACTGTGTGTTCACAAAGGATAAAATGTTTTAGTTTGCTCTACAGGATTGCTGGTACCTACATACAGGCATCTGGTTCAGGTGCCTAAAGCAGAAAATTAGTTTTCCTATATGCTCAAAAGATAAAAAGGATTTATATGCACATAGTTATATAAAGTATATTACTCCTCTCAAGACCTGCTCTGGCAGACATACTATATATTTGGGGTTTCATCTAACAATGACTCCTATACCTCAGCTTCTTCTAAATTTACAGGGTATAAATGGTACACAAAGTTAAGGATGAAGGGACACATGCCACCAAACTACTTCAATATATGTCTGATTTTCAAGAGTGCTACTCTGAATTTATGTAAACATAGCACAGATTAATCAGGTCTAGAGGATGCTGTCAGCACTTAAATAGGATAATACTGATTTCACATTTCAGGTATCTGAATGAGGGCAAAGCAGTAATCTTAGAACCATTTACTGAGCTCACTATGTTAATAAACAGCAAATAACAGGTCAAGGTCTATATAAACTTATATATGGCCCTTGCTGTTTAACACAGGTTCTGCACCTCAGGCATAAAGCATATTTAAAATTTATATTGGAATTGTTCATATTATCATAATGGGAAAGGGAATTCTGATGGACTAAAATATTAGTTAAAAAGATAAGTTACTTCTGGTGTCACAAAATAAGTAAACGACTGCAGATTGACTGGACCTAGAATCAAAAGATTTCAGTGTAGTGCAGAAAGACTGACTTTATGCAGCAGGACCGACAAGGAGTCGTTACAACAGGAACCAGAGAGCCAGTCAGCCAAAAGGACACTCACAAACCCAACCAGATCCAACTGCAATACAGCCAAGACTCCTGAGATGCAACAGTGAACTGCAGTGCCTGTTTGCCTATCATGACTTCTGTGCAGAAGATTTTAAAGGTTCTTTGAAGGACTGCAAAGTGATTGGCTTTCATGCACCAGCTGAATTGAGGAAACAGCTGTTGTAGTCAAACAAATCCAGGTAGTTCAATAGGACAGAGGAGAAGCAATTTGTATGGCTAATAAATTTCCAAGTTAAACATGCCATCAGATTCCATCTACAATTAACTACCAAGTGTGTTAGTGTTTACTAGCTATAACTGTGTGCAGCTCCATCTCATGGTTTTTCAACTGTTGGAACACATTAATAAAAATCATAGTTGAGCACATCACAGATTTGCTTCACAGATATCATTTGCACTAGTGTACCAACCACGCCAATTAAATTAGAGTTGCCTGAATTCCTAAAATTAGTATCTCTGCTGAGCTCAGTAGAGAAATGGTAAAGGACAGTCGGAGGGAACTCTGAACAACCTGGTCTAGAGAAAGGTGTCACTGCCCTCAGCAGAGTGATTGGAACTGCATGATCTTTAAGATTCCTTCCAACCCAGGCCATTCGATGATTCAATGATTCAATGATTCATTCTATGGTGAAGAACAGTGCTGCTGTGGCAGTGCAGTTCAGCTGGAGCAAGGAAGTACCATGGAGAGTGTTCAAGGAAACCTCCCTGTCCACAAACTCAGGACAGCTAAGCAAGTTTTCCAAATGTTGGTACTTCTCCAGACTGAATGGCAAACCTTCACAAAGTTTGCTGGTCGCTGCTAGCAGACTGTTAGTCTTTCGCAAGAGTTAAAGTTTTAAGTCTTTAGCCAACAGCAAGCTGTTACCAAATGAATGCCTTCTGGGCATAAGTCACACCTAATTTAGCAATTTGAGCAAAGCAAGAAGAACTTAATTACTACTTGGAACAAGATCTATTGCATCAGTCCCAGTTCTGTGTTGTCACTCAGCCTCCAAAGCAAAATGCTTTATTCTGATGGGCTGGGTACATTACACTGTCACTCCAATTAGCTTATTTTTAAAATAAACAGCAGGTCTCCACTTTCAACACCACAGGCTTTCCAGTCACTCACTGTACACTCTATTTTATACACACTTCCCACACCATTCTTTTCTAGATAAAATGGCATTTAAGCAAAGAAAAAAAGGCATAAAATGTGTATTCAGTACGAATTTCTGCTTAGAGGTGATCTGTTACCTCATTTGTGATGCTGAAGGCAACTCTCTGAAAACTGACTCATAGCTTTGTGAGATTTTTAAATAAGTACTTATTAGCATCATATGGAGCTCTGATGTTTGTCTTTTCTTTTGACAGAGGTGTGAGCATGTTTGCTATGCTAACGGGCACATTACCCTTCACAGTGGAACCTTTCAATATCAAGCAACTACATCAAAAGATGTTAATTGGAGAAATCAGCCCTATTCCATCAGATATTTCCACTGGTAAAGCAGTTCAGTCTTTATAAAGAATATCAATGCAAAAAAGTTTTAACCCATGTAATAATGTGAATTTAACAATAACTCAGCCTTTTGGAAATTAAGATGTACCTTTTCCAGTTGCTCTGTTTGCATTTAGAAATAACTTTTTTGAGGCTATGGCAATATCTCTTTATCTCAGGCTACAAGAAAAATAACGTTGTCTCTTCAAAAGGCCATTATTCTTGGTTTTCATTTACAGGGGGAATAAAAAGTACATTGCTTTTACGTAAGTGGAGTAGCTCTGCAATAAATGAGAACACTGCCGTGTTTAGTATGTCCCATGCTGTGTGTCACAGCCAGGCATTCTTTCCTGTTTTTCCCACAAATAAGTTATCTAAACCTTAGATATTTTTTCCTGGAGACCTTATCTTTTGGCTACTGATAGGGCCTACAACACTGAGATTATTAAAGACATGGGAGGGCTATTTTTGCGAAGAGTCCATTCATATTTTTCGAGAGAAAGAACTGAAATGTAACATTTTTCAGTTAATTTTACTGACAATCTTTAATGAGGTGCAGTCAGTGAAGTCTTTTGGGACAACTGGGAAAGATAGTTCTCAGAAATTCTAGCCTGAATTACAAACCATGGCTCTAAACCCCAGAATTCCTGTTGGTGTATATACGCTCTCAGTCAGCAGTACAACGTTTACTTCCTCAGAGTTAAAAATTCTGTTGCTTTACAACAATTCTTATACACCTCTGGCTTTAATCCCCATTTTCTCTCCACCTGGAGTAGCATCTTCTCTGTTGACTGTCACAGGCTCGGGGCCCCTTCTCACAGCCGTTATGGTAAGTCTTCACTGACCAAGTCAGAAAGCAGAGCAGAGTGAGACATGTTTTGCCCAGCTATCTACCAGCAAGAGTTCAGATCTCCCCATGGTTTTGAGAAGCATGGCTATGATGTGAGGCAAGAATGATCCTAGGAACCAGGATGAGCTTCAGTGGCTGCCTGCAGCCAAGCACTGGAAAGCAGCAGACAGTTCCAGACTAAGCTAGCTGGATCTAGTCTGGAGTATTAAGATAATGTGATGATTCAATTTCTTTCTCTCCCCTAGTAAATGGAATAAGGATATCTACCATAGTTGTCAAGAGTGTTTGTACATTAGTCTCCCATTTCTCTTTCTTTGGAGATCAGTTGCCAGATAGCAGTTTCATTTTTGCAGAATCCTTCCATAGCTGCAATTATTATATTTCTAATTTTTCTTATTTATGTTATTGTTATGGCTTCTACTAATAAATGCATTATCTCTGCTTTTCTACAAAGCCCACACAGTTAGTGGAAGATTGTGGGTAACTCCATTGTTCTCTTGCCCACTGGGAATTCAGTGAGAGAGCAGTAATAAACTAGATTTGCATATTTTAGATCTAAATTCTTCTGAAGGAGATTACAAGTGAAAGGAGCAGTATGTTCCCAGTTTAATGCTCACTTGCCTTTTTGTTCACTTTAAAACTTCCCCAAGGGATATGGAAGAATTCAGTAAAGTTTTCCCAAGAAGAAAAAAAAAAAGACAGGGACTTTATGCAGTGTTGGAGCTGAGTGATTGACGGACAGGAATGTTTGGCTCCAGCTCCAGGGAGCCAAAGCACAACACATCATGTGAGCACAGAAGTCCATCTCCAGACCTCATTACAGACAGTTTTATTGATGCAATTGGCTTCTTTGGGTGAGGAACATAACCCCTGTGTAGTCAGCTGGCACGGAAGTGCCCCTTCTCAGACGCCTGATCAAATGCTGAGTGGGCACAATGCTGAGATTACTGCTGATGCCATAGGCTGCATTCACTGGGGTAAACCAAGCAAATTAGGAACTGAGTTCCAGTACTGTATCTACAGCAGCATCCAAAGGTCCCTAGCAGGCATCTCAGCATGGTTTGGCCACTGCTGCCCACCTGCCCTTGGGGGAAAAGTGTCACCCCATGGGACCACAGCAGACTCAGAGAAAAGCCCTAGAGACTGAATTTTAGCTGAGGCTCTTACAATGTCTTGAAGCAGGGCAAGTACCACATTTCTGCAACAGGAAAAATATGCAGTGGTCAGATAGTGAAATATTACTAGCAAACAAGCCATTTTACTGGAATACTGCACAGGAGCTATACAATTCATGCAGTCTCTACTTGAGCCCGACCCTGCTAAGAGGCCTGGAGTCAAAGAAGCAGTAGAAGACAAATGGTTGAATGAAGGTTTCACCAGGAAAATACTGAATGCTGCTGCCTATGAGAACAGGTAACAGTTTTGACATCTATCTTCTACCTTGGGATTTCTGGATTGCAGATTTGGGAGGGCAGTGTTTTTAGGATTTTGTTTGTTTGTTTTAGAAGATTTTTGTTATCTACTATGGGCTCTTCCAAAATGACAGAGTTTTACTTCAGAAAATACCACATAATCATTCTAACTGTGGATAAATTTTATTTAAGAGGAAACATCCTTATATAACTGTTTATATCTATTGTATCAATAATTTTGTTCTTAACATGCCTCACAGCTGCCACTAATTTCAGTGTCCTTCTAATCCTTTCCTACAAAACTAGGTCTCCCATGCCACCTGAAGAAATATTTTTATATTACACTGAAATTTTTGTTATTCTAATGATTTTTATTCTCACCCATCTTTGTAACTGGTTTTAACTATGCTCCATTTATTCTTAGCAGGGCACTTTATGGTTTGAGATTATTATAAAAGTTTGAAATAGTTATGTGCAATATGACACTTCACATAAACATTGCCAACTTTCAAGATGTTATTCATCTTTCATATTGGGATGCTGCAAAGCATACTTTGCATGTCTTTAAATGCCTAAATTCAGTGATGGACCTTTTACATCATACTCACTGATTAAAGTAGCTAGTAATGGGTCACATATTTCATTCCCAAATTGTTCTATAAAAGTCAGTATTTCGCACTAATTGAAAAAGAGAATAATTTGGCCTGTGTAATCTGCACCATCTGCATCAGTGTCTAGAGGACTCTTACAAGTTCTCCTACCATGGTGATCCACTGCCAGTCACAGCCAGAGCTGTTAGAAATCTACTTGCAATTTCTGTGAGAGTTGCCCACTGTTTTTACCTTTGCCCTCCTTCCTTCCCTCACGTCTGTGCTCATTCATACTGAAGTTTGAAAAAATGTCTTAGGAGTCTCATAATCCAAGGCTGATGTATTTCTGTAATGCCTTTGCTGGACTTTGCTACTCACAGAAGCCCATGAGTAAAACAATTATCATTACAACAAAACATGTTTTATTTCACAATCTGAGTTATATAAAAATTGGAATCCTACTGTACTTTCTTTGGTTCTTTTTTGTCCTTCAAGAGTTTCCTGCCTTTGCTACTTTTCTGTCTTCTTATGTACATGCACACACACTATCTCCCTGTTAATCCGTTTGAGGATTAACTACTGTACTGAGAACTGAAACACACACATTTGATTAAAATGAGAAAATGCTGTTTTCCATATTTTAATTTTTCAAGCTTAATCCTGGTGGGTGTCCTTTCAGAGTAATCAATTATATCAACAATAGGATGTTTAATGATGCAGTAACAGAGCCCCAGCCCGGCAGTGAAGTTAGCGTAGCCAGACAAGAAGCTTATTGCACAACTGTGTATCATAATTTGCCTGTAAAATCAACTTAGCCAACTCCAGCTGCATCACAAGAAGTGTAATGTCTGCTTACTGTAAATTCTGACATTGTACCTGGCCGCATCATTTGTATTAAAATAATTTTTCCGAATATTTCAGATTTTGCCCCAGTGAATTGAATCCTGTTGTTTTAAACTACATGACAGAAATTATGGGGTTCAGTCTTTCAGAAGTTATCAACACTTTAATAAATAACAGACCCTCTCCTGCCATGGCTTCTTATTGCTTATTGCTGAAGAAACTGCTCAGGTACCAGAAAGACCACAAAAGAGCTCAGGTAAGATATTATGATCATGAGAGGCATAAAGGGCTCCCTGGATTCTTATACGGAACAATCCAGCAGCTACATAGCACACATGAAAAAGGTGGTTGTCCAAGGAATGGGGAGAAGTTCATCAAAAAATAGTGATGAAATTGCAGATCCAAGTGCAGTCTCAAGAAACCTACCTTCTGGCATTCTCAGAGGTGATTAATTTATGAGATTTTTTTATTCCCAGAGATAAATATACCTTTTTTATGACTAATGAATTTTTTAAATGAGCTGCTGGTTGTAATGGGATTGAGAATTATTTTGTTTTACATATAAGATTACTTTTCCATTGGGAAAAGGAGCATTAGCATCTCAGTGACTTCGCCATCCTTTTCCTTTCTGACTGGTCTGTGAGGGTTTAATCCAAAGTCTGGGGAGGTGAGTAGGAAGCTGTGAAAGTTGTAAAATCTTTACCCAGCATCTTTTTTTTTTCATACTTTTACCCCTGTATCCTATGCTCACACTCCAGCTCCAGCTCACTCAGGGACATGGAGTGAGATCAGAGGGGACAAACATTTTAAAAATAAATTCAAAAAATTATGGTAATCATTGGTAAGGCCACAATTAGTCAAAAAGGCTGTAAGCTTTTCTTTTACAACCGTCTCCACTAAGGGGTTCACAGCTCAGCCATAAAAATTTTGCTTCAGGCAGAAACTAGGCAGACAGGAAGCCAAATTCCAGCTTCTAACACACAAGTGCAATGGGAAAAGTTTGAGCTACAAAAACACACACATTAGCGATTAGCCTCCCATTCAAAGCCTTTGCCCTGGAGAAGCTGTATTTTGAGAAGGTCCAGTTGACTCCTCTAGAAATTATTCAGATGAGCTTGAGCAGATCCAGATCTCCATGCCAGCACACAGCCCCAAGGTCGCAACAGTCTGTGCAGTGTCTGCAGACAGAGCCATAACTCAAAAATATGAGTTGGGGAGTGTGTGTGTGCATGCTTAGGGAGAAGAGGCTTTTCTTCACATATGTGAATTTTTTCATATTACAATTTTAAGCAGGATCTGCTAAATCATAAGTCACTCAGAAAGACCCATATTGTGAAGGCTATTGACCAGCTTTCTAATACCTCTGGATATCAAGCTGATTTACAGCCAGCAGAAATCTAGCCTTCCAGGCAAGTCATAGTGTTTCACATTTTGTATGACCTCTTTCAGCATCCTACCTGGGAGGAAGAGGGAAGTGATCATGTACATAAAGTTGCAAGCTGATTAAGGGTCTGTGATACTTCCTGCCACTCCTGACATCCAAAATGCCCTCTTATGGCAGAGAGTCAAGCTGAATTCAAGCACAGACCCTTAAAACAGCTCTGATTGTAAGTCAATACACTAAAAATTATTGTTTTGAAGTCCTAGTAAATACATTTTCCAGGCAGACTGAAACTTTTGGTAGAGCAAGGAGGAAAAGAGAGGGAGTGTAACAAAGGAGTGAGTGACATCTTCTTTCCCTGTGTTGACATTTATTCAGTTAAAGGTTTAAACCCAAACCAGTAGTGACTCAAAATAATATGACCTGTTTCCAGCTCAAAACAGTGACGACTTTCACAAAATCACAGCATCACAGACTGACTGAGTCTGGCAGGGATCTCTGGAAGCTGTCTGATCTAACCCCCCTGCTCAAGCAGGGCCACCTACAGATGCTTGCCCAGAACCATGTCCAGACAGCTTTTGATGGTCTGCAAGGATGAACACCAGCATCCCTGGGTACCTTGTGACCGTGCTTGGTCACCCTCACAGTGAAAAAGTGTTTCTTGATGTTCAGAGGGAAACTCTTGTGTGTGCTCCACTCTCTTAATCATCTCTGTGGTGCAGAAGTCTCTACACTATGTCCATGTCTCTCTTGTACTGGGGAGGCCAGACCTGGACTCAGAACTCCCAGTGTGGCCTCACCAAGGCTGAGCAGAGGGGCAGCATCCCCTCCCTTGACCTGCTGGCAACACTGCTCCTATTGCAGCCCAGGATACCATCAGCCTTCTCTGCAGCAGGGCCATATTGGTGTTGACCAGGACCTCCAGCTGCTTTCCAGCCCGGTGGCCCCAGCATATGCTGGTGCCTGGGGTTGCTCTTCCCCAGGAGCAGGACTTTGCCCTTCCCTTGCTGGACTAAACCCAGCTGGGACACATCTAAGCATGTAAACTGGATATGCACCTTGGGGTCTGTTCAGTTGTGTCATATCCCAACTCCCCATTTCTACACCTTCCCCATGTCCCCTTCCACATAACTCCCAGGTGTGTAGTGCTTTCTTCTGCACCACAAAACAATGCTGATCTGCAAACTTTTGCATGATCAGTGTGGGAAGTTCTTAAATTTGCAGACAGATTCTCCCTTTGATGGTTTCACAGGGAAACTACTCACTTTTAGTAGGACATCTTTGCTGAGAACTTGAAATACAGGCACGAGCTAAATGTCTAAATTTGGCAGAGTGGATTCTACCACAAATAATACCTTCCAATATCTGCTACTAAGACATACAAATTAGGAAATTAGAACAGACCAATTCATACCATCTTTTCATGTCATTAAAAGATTGTTTCCCTTTTTCCCTCAGTACAAAGTTCATAAATGCTACCTTTAAACTCATGAACACAAAGCCTGCTACTAGCACAGTTTAGAGATCATTCTGTTATCAGACTGTAATCTCACTGGTTTTTCCCCAGATAATCACTCTACAAAACTTGTTTCTTATTTTTTTCCCTCTATTCCCTCTTACATTCTTTTCTATTATGAAAATTAATATTTCTCCCTTGCTCGTTGTTAGGCTCTGCTACTTTTTGCAGTTAATACTGGTCTCTTGATTGTTTCTTATTCCAGGCTTTTGTATAATTAACCTTTGCAATCACTCCTCCCCAGGAGCTCTTTCAAATCATGACTGTTAGTGCTACCACCTTTTAACAGTTTCTCCAACATTCAATAATATTCATATTTCTCAGCAAGAATTTGGGCAAAAAAAGGGAAGAAAGAGAGGAAGGCTGGCTAAGAAATCAAGCTGGGCATTCTTACTCAATCAATGCTCTTATTTTTCCAATATCCTCTGGCCTGTTCTTCAGCTAGAGCTACTTTATGCACATACTTGCACAATGGCAAAACTTAGCCCTAAGCGTATGTGAAGTATATAGGGAAAAGAAAAGAATGCGATCCCAAGGCGGAGCCCCACACGGGTGGCATGACGTTTTTGGGCAGAGGCAGAGCCAAGAGCAGCCCCCAGCTTCCCTGGAGACTGGCCCATGCTGTGCTGGCACAGCTCTCGAAGGAGGCAGCTGGCAGGGGATTATCTTGCGGGAAGGATTCTCTGCTTTGGTCTAAAAGAGGCCAAATTCAACCACCTCTTTGGCAGGCTGTGATGCACTTCTTTGACCACCCAGCCACAGAGAGCTGAAACTGAGGAAGAAGAGTAAAGATTGTTAACTGAATGCAAGGGGGAAATTTCTCACTTTTTATTCATCTTCTTGTTGAGATCCTGATGTTACTAGAGCTTAATTGCAACAGCATGGGTATTTTATATTTGTGTTATAAATTATGCCAAGGATATTTCAAAATGCACTGATAGATATTCTCTCTATTCTGTATAAAGCCAACTATTTGCTATTTATTACTAGCAGTGTGTCATCTGTCTTTAAATCACATAATATCCTTTCAGCTCTTCAGATCTTGCAAATGTATGCATCTGCTTTAACTTTAACGATATGGATAGTTTCACTGAGCTCAACAAGACAGCTTGTGTGTATAAAATTAAAGCAAAAAAATTAGAATTTGCATATAAATAAGTGGAAATTCAAATCTAAATTATGGAAACAGATAAGTAACAAGTAACAGTCACAGGTAAAATGAAGAAACCTGAAAACTAATTGCTGTTGATTTACATTATTTCTTTCTAGGACCATAAAGATTATTTCATATTTCTATCTGCCTATGAAAAGAGATATTTACAGGGAGCTAATATCCATAAAGGAGCAAATTTATGGCAAAAAAATACTCCAGTATTTTTGATCAAGTTAGAAACCTCCTTTCCTCTCAGTGACTTGTAGAGAAAGTTGGCATCTGGCTCTTCTGAATATTCTGTCCAAAAAGAATGAAGCATATCAAATATCAACACAAACAGAAAAGTAATTGCATTCATAATAATGCCTATGAATAACAAGCAATAAAATATTCTACCAACACAATCAGCCCACGACATTGTTTGGAATTCAAACGTGTATTCACAAAACAGTGCATTCAACCCATTCCAGGCAGCAGAATATGCCATGATTTTTCAATACCAAGAAATATACAATTTCCTGAGGAAAATTTTTCAGCAGAAATTCTAATCTAAAACTGAAAGAAAAAGCCTGTGGAAATTACTTTTCATGTACAAACCCCCTGCATTTGAAAAAACAGTGTGAGTCATTGTATTTGCACCCTCTCCTTGTATACAGAAGTTTGTACATGCAAATAATAGTTTTGTTGGATGCAAACAGATGTGATTCTCATTTTTCTGGCTGCAATTAGAAAAGTCTGTTGAAAGCTTTAACCTTAAAAAAGCATAAGATCCTTTCCATGTTCAAATTTGAGCCATAAGTCATTGGATAAACTTAAAACACAGCCTGTCCTTTTATGCATAGTAGTTTCTCCAAGCAATGTATTCACATTTTATGTGTTCTGCTGTAGAAGAGGGAGCCTTAATGACTACAATTTGCCATCCAGAACTTTATAGCTGGTCCTTGCAGAAAATAGCATTTCTGCCAAAAAGCTTCCTGCCCAGGTGCTTAACCAATTAGCTCTTAAGAGGTCGGCAGTAAAACCAGTCATGGCAAGTTTTCCGATATACTGTATATAAGGTGACAGCTTGCAAAATGTAAGATGAAAATTTGTTTTCTTAACTAGCAGTGTGTAAAATCCTGGGAGACTATTTGATTGCATAGCCTAAAATATTTATGACATCTCAAATTCCCAATTGATCTAGTGTGGTTTTAGCAATATGTTGTCAACTTAAATGTACTTTGTTTCTTTTTATAAATAAAAAATTTATTTTAAAATAATTTCCCTAATTGTGATTGGGTACTACAGGTAAGTAGGAAGGATGCGGTGACCCCACAAATTTGAGGTTTGAGGTCCTTAAAATTTTTCCAAACATTTTTGCTAACTCACAAAATACATTCAAGCTATCAAAAGTGCCTTTTGTCCACAAATTGCACCCACATTTTAAAATGGCATGTTAGATTAAAAACATATTTTTCACAAGGGGAGTACTTTGCAATGCAAAGATTAGGAGAAAACCATGAAAAAGATGAATACACCATAGTAAAATTAATTACCTCTCTGCCAATGGAAGCAAGAAGTTTGTATTATGTGGGGATGGTAGTAAAAAGATCAAAACTCACTACAGATAATCCTTGAAGTGGTAGCCGTGTAATGACAAAGTGGGCCTGTCAGAGATGATATGGAAAGCAGCAAAAAAGAGCTGGATGTTGCACTGGAATATCCATGTGGGTAGTTGTCTCGGTTTCAGAAACTCCATTTCAGAAATTCCTTTTTCAGGCATGCCAGACCTGAAAGGAGATGTTCTATGACAGAAGCAGCACACAGAGCAGTCAGCTCATCACAGGACTTAGTTCTGTAGGAAGGGATTTATTTCTTCTATTCTTTGCTTTGCAAAGTTCTCCCCTTGTGAAAAATATGTTTTAAATCTAACATTTTATTTCGCAGCTCTTGCATTTTCACAAGGTTTTGATAACTGAAACTCAGTGTGCATGAGGCTTACACAGTGAGGACTCTGAAAACTGGGATCATAGCTGATTTACAAGTGACCTACATATGAGAACATATCCCTTGTGCACGGAAGATGCTTGTAGGAGTGAGGGAAGCAGCACTGCAGCAAGCAGTGAGTCCTGAAGCCCATGTTCCTGTTGGGATGAATGGTCCTGTTACCACAGCTCCATGGACGTCTTCCTGCTGCAAATCCACTGCAGAACCTCCCCAGATGTGTTCTAGTCTCATGCTGACTACTTGCCCTCACAGCAAACGGCAACAGTCGCATGACATGAATCTTCTGGATCAGGGAGTGGCTCACAGCATTCTGTAATGTTTGTGCTTTGCAGCAGGATCTCTGTGGTACCCTGACCTTCCTTACACATCTTGGGAGACTCCGTGAGCCATAAGCCTCGAAGGAAGTGCTATGGGCATTCTAGCATTCAGTGGATTTTCATGAAAACTTTCTCCCTACAGCCTGTGTGGTAAAGGGAAGGGTCTGCCAGCCCATGTACAGCTGGGTTTCTGGAAGAACCTTTGGCATAGGGTCTGTTCAGATGGAATGTTGATCTGTGTAACTAAGGCTTATGTGAAAACAAGATTTCCCATTACACCTTATAGAGGGATTTCTTTTAAATTTTGAGGTGCTTTTTTTGTTCCCTGCAAATCAAATGGTGTCTGATCATTTTACAGAGGGAATATGAAGCAGAAAAACACAGTATTAATCCCAACAAACAGCTGAATAAAGAGTCAGAAACTAAGATTTCCCAGAAGGCTGAAAAGGACACTCTGGAAAACCTCAGAAATTATGGCAATACGGCATTTTCTACTGTACTAACACTGGCAATGCAAAATGCTATTCAAGAAGATGATATCACAATTGCATTGGAAAACCAAGAAAACTTCTCAAAAGGTACTGTTCTGAAATAAGTCTCAGCATGTCAGTTCAAAAGGGTAAAAGGGTATCTGTCTGAGGAAAAAAAGGGAACACAGTCCCTGAAAATGCTATAGAAATATCTTTGCATTTTGTTTTGAATTTCAAGTATTTTGAGCAATTTTTTCCCAGGCCCAAATCTGGTGATAGATTTAATCTTGATCAAGTGAAATAATTTTCAGATAAACACCTGACCCAGTGCAAGCTCTGCAGATACTAATCACAAGTAACTGTTCCATGTCCATGTGTAGGTTATTTTATCTCTGAGTCACCCTTAGAAGTACTAGTACTTCTAAGGCACTTCCAAGAACAGAAATTTATGAGTAAAAAAGGGTATTTATTTAAATTCCCGGGATGAATGTGAGCATGGTGCAAGTATCACAACTTCACTATACTCAGTGAGGGGTTGTACTCATATCCATGACATCATTTTCCACAGTCTCAAAAATATAGAAGATGCACAGTACTGAATAATCAAACTCTATATCTGAATATATTCTTGTTCAAGTTATTGCACCCCCACAACTATTTACTTATGTGCCATGTTTAAAACGATGTGATAAATATCCCCAGAAGAATAAATGAGTATGTTGTCCAGAGAAGCTGTGGGTGCTCCAACCCTTTAAGTACTCAAGGTCAAGTAGGATGGAGCTCTGAGCAACTCTGATCTAGAGAATGGTGAATGGGGATTGGAATGAGAAGATCTTTAAGGTTCCTTCCAACCCCTACTATTCTATTATTCCTTGATTCTGTAGTACTCACTAAAATTAAGCCAGACAGCTTTGTGCTGAGAGGCTCATTCAAGACTGTTCGCCCAACCAAAAAACTGACAATTGCCTACCTGCAGATCACCATCTGCCTGAAATTATCAGTGCAAAATTTCATTCTGTGTCAAGGTTTACTTTTATTTATGACTTTACAAATACAGATTTATTATGGGACGAAGCTGATGTGATATTAGCATGTTATTTTCTTGAAAATACCATTCCAGGAGAAGCTGATCTGATTTGTTCTATATTCTATTTAGTTTCCAAGTTTGCAGGCAGAGAGTTGGTCCACTGTGGGCCTCCTAAGTCATCAAGCAAAAGTATGCCATGTGAGCCCATTTATCAGCCACTTTTGGACACTCAGAACGGTCAGAATGATTTTGAAGACTTGACAGAGGCCAGAAAACCATGTCTTCATGAGAAATCCTCATCCACACCAGCAAACCAGCAACCTCCCTTTTCAAACATCCAAGAAATGACAAGTACAAGAAAAGTACCTGCACGGTCCCTGATGGAAAACAGAATTATTACCAGAAGCCCTTTGCCTCGTCAGGACATGAGGTTTAAAGATCTTCTAAAGGCAGTATATGACAATATTTACATCCCAACACAGAGGGAACTTGATAAAGACAGCACTGACCTCCTCGTGATTGACTCTCCCCAGTTGTCACCTTTCCCCAGGCTGCAACAAGCTACCCTGAGAGAAACCCTACCTAGAAAGATTCCCTTGATGGGGGCAACACAGGAACACAGAGATATCTGCCCTCTTGTTACAGTGAATGGTTCAAAACCACCAGCTTTCCCCATGCCCCAACAGCAAAAGTTTACCATAAGAAGTATGAGGCAATTTAAACAAAACTCAACTCATTTTTTCAATAAGAAAACTAAGAAAAACTTTATTCAGCTCAGACACATACCTACAACTACAGATGTAAATCTTCCAGTTTTACGCCCACCGTACCAAACCACATTGGGGAAAAAACCAGAGATTCTAAGGTTAAATTTTGCATAAATAAATCACACACAAAACATCAGAAGGAAAAAGGATGAAGGAGCAGGTAAGAAACAAAGGTGGACAGACAGAGAGAGCAAGAAAAGGAAGGTGGGAGAGATTAATCCAATCTTAAAATTAGAATCATCCAAACACAAAAGAATTATATGATTAAAGCTGTGTATCCTCTGACATCGACCAAACGCCATGCTACAAATTTTGTGGAGCACAACAAAGACACAGAAAAACAGATGCCACTGTAACAGAACAACATAATGTATATTTAGGCACAAAAGTGGACACTGAGGGCAGAAGATGTGATTTTTAATATTTTGTACCAATACATGTCCTAAACTTGTGTTACTATTCCTTATGCATTTCATTAGGGAAATAAACCTGGGCAGGCAATTTTCATTAAGCTGTGAACATAATGCAGAAGGTAAAAAGCCAGCAGCAGTGAGGGAATAAACAATTTTGGGGGGATTGCCATGATACACAAAATAGTCATGGCACTGATAAATTATTTGTTTGTTTCTTTGCTAGTTTATTAGTTTTAACTGTGCATGGAGAACATGCAATCTAACTCCCCTGAGAGTTAGTTGCATTTTCTCTGTAAATTTAACAACTTAATTAGTACTGCCTGTTTGTCACTGCCTTTGCAATGTTTGTACCTTACTATTGAAAACATGAATTTTCTCTCAGTTTCAATGTATTGTGGTTCTCAGTTAGATTGTCATAGTACTAAGCTTTAAGCCTTTTTCTGTCCTCAAACAAGTTTTATATCAGTTTAAATCCCTTAAGTTCAATGGATTTGAACTTGACTGACACCAACAGAGGTGAGAATACAATAGGAGTTTTCATATTTGCTGCTCTGTAGGATCCCACATAAAAGGGGAATGTTTATAATTTAGGAAATGTTTATGTCTTGAATATGTTTTAAGCTTTGGAGCACCCCTAAAAAGCACTTTTCAGTGAATATATGTTTTGAAACAAATGGATTCAGCTGTAAGTTTACATTTCAATTCACTGTTTCCTTTCACAATACTGAAATGCTTCATTCTGGACATAAATCATGGCATCATAGACTCACAGAATTGTTTATCTTGAAAAAGACCTTGAAGATAATCGAGCCCATCACTAAACCATGTCCCAAAGAGTCATACCTAGACATCTTTGAAATACCTCCAGGGATGGTGATTTAACCACTTCCCTCAGCAGTCCGTTCCAATATTTGACAACCCTTTCAGCAAAGACATTTTTCCTAATTTCCAACCTAAACCTTCCTTGGTGCAGCTTGAGGCTATTTCCATTTGTCCTGTCATTTGTTATCTGGAAGAATAGACCGACATCCACATGGCTACAACCTCCTTTCAGGTAGTTATACTGAGCCATACAGTTCCCCCTGAATCTCCGTTTCTCCAGGCTAAGCAACCCCAGCTCCCTCAGCCACTCCTCAGAGGACTTGTGCTCCAGACCCTTTCCCAGCTTCTTTGCCCTTCTCTGGACTTGCTCCAGCACCTCAATGGCCTTACTGTAGTGAGGGGACCCAGAACTGGACACAGCACTTGAGGTGTGCCCTCACCAGTGCCAATTATAGAGGGACAATCACTGCCCTGATCCTGCTGACCACACTATTGCTGATACAGGCCAAGATGCCATTGGCCTCCTTGGCCACCTGGACACACTGCTGGGTCATGTTCAGCAGCTATCAACCAGCGCTCCCTGGACCCAGCACTTTGCCTTGTGTACTTTGAACCTCACACACCTGGCTTTGGCCCATCTCTCCAGCCTGTCCAGATTTCTCTGCAGAGCCTTTCTCCCATCCAGCAGATCAGCACTCCTACCCAGCTTGGGGTTGCCTGTGAACTGACTGAGGGTGCACTTGATCCTCTTGTCCAAATTGTTGATGAAGATATTAAAGAGCACTCGCCCCAATACTGAGACCTGGGGAACACCACCTATGACTGTACACCACCTGGATTTATCTCCGTATCGTATTATTCACCACCACTGTCTGGGCCTGGCCATCCAGCCATTTTATCCATTGAACAGTACACATCAAGCCACGAGCAGCCAGTTTCTCCAGAAGAATGCTGTGAAAAATGCTGCAAAAGGCTTTACTTAAGTCCAGATATACAATATCCACAGTCTTTCCCTCCTCAGCTAAGTGGGTCGCCTTGTCATAAATGGAGATCAGGTTAGTCAAACAGGACCTGCCCTTCACAAATCCGTGCTAGCTATGCCTGATCCTCTGGCTGTTCTGCACATGCCATGTGATGGCACTCAAGATGATCACCCCCATGACCTTCCCCAGCACTGAGGTGAGGCTGACTGTCCTAGAGATCCCTATATTCTCCTTCCAATCTATCTTGTAGATGGGTGTCCCATTTGCTAAGTTCCAGTCAGCTGGGACCTCCCCAGGGAGCCAGGGCTTCTGGTAAATGATGGAAAGTGGACAGGTGAGCTCTTCCATCAGCTTTCTCAGTACCTCTGGGTGGATCCCATCCAGCCCCATAGACTTGTGTATGTCTAAGTGGTATAGCAGGTGGCTGATGATTTCCACTTGGATATAGGGGCTTCATTCTGCTCCCCATTTCCGTCTTCCAGTTCAAGGGGCTGGGTACCTGGAGAGTGACTGGTTTTACTATTAAAATCTTGGGAAAAGAAAGCATTAAGTACCTTAGGTTTCTCCTTTGCCCTTTCTCTCCCTGAGGACTTGTGGAGGAGCTGGAAGATAGTGGAGAATGAGAGGAGCTTATGCTTCTTCGTCACCAACTTAGTCCAGGCATGTCTGTGTGGGTGCCAAGCAGATGACAGACACAGGGAAATACCCATTCCCCACTAAAACAAACCCCAGAGAGATCAGCATTTAGTGGCTGTGCATCATGACCCAAGTGCAGAAGAGGTAGCTCTTCCTGGAGGAGCTCTGAGTTATGATGCTTCTCGTGGCCTCAGCTGTCTCCAGTCCCATCTCTGTGACAGAGAACAAGGGCTTCCAAGGGGTACTTACCAGAGGTCAGAGAAAATTTCAGGTCTTTGTGGGGTCCTGCCACCTGCTTATTCTTTCCACATTCAAGGTAATACAATTTTCTAGTGGTTGAGCCTGGCTGGATGTCAGGTGCCTACCAAAGTCACCCTACCATTTTCCCTCCTCAGCTGGACAGGATAGAGAAAATATAATGACAGTCTCATGGGTTGAGGTAAGGGCAAGGAGGCATCACTCACCGGTTACTATAATGGACAAAACAGACTCAGCTAGGGGAAATTAATTTATTACCAATCAAGTCAGAGTAGGGTAATGAGAAATAAAACTACATTTAAAACACCTTCTCCCCACCTCTCCCTTCTTCCTGGGCTCAATTTCACACCCAATTTTTTCTACTTCCTCCCCCATAGTGGTGCAGGGGGGCAAAGACTGAGGGTTGTGGTCAGTTCATCATATGTTACATCAAAGGGAGGACTCCTCATACTCTTCATTTGCTCCAGTGTGGGGTTCTTCCCATGGGAGACATCCTTCCACAATCTTCTCCAACATGAGTCCTTCCAGTGGGCTACAGTTCTTCATTAACTGCTCTAGTATGAGTACCTTCCACAAGGTGCAGTCCTTCAGGAACAGGCTGCTACAGTGTGGGTCCCCCATGAGGTCACAAGTCCTGCCAGCAAAGCTGCTCCAATGTGGGGTCCTCTCTCCACAGGTCCACAGGTCCTGCCAGGACCCTGCTCCAGTGCAGGCCTCCCGTGGAGTCACAGTCTCCTTTGGGCATCCACCTGCTCTGGTGTGGGATCCTCCACAGGCTGCAGGAGCATCTCTGCTCCCCCATGGCCCTCCATGGGCTGCAGTGGAAGAGCTACCTCACTATGCCCTTCCCTACAGGCTGCAGGAGAATCCCTGATCCAGCACTTGGAACACCTTGTCCCCTCCTTCTTCACTGACCTTGGTGTGTGCAGAGCTGCTCCTCCCACGTATGCTCACTCCTCTCTCCCAGATTGTTGAACAGTTTTTTTTTCCCCCTTCTTAAGTCTGTTGTCCCAGAGGCACTGCCACCACCACTGATGGGCTCAGCTTTGACCAGCTGTGGGTCTGTCCTGGAGCTGCCTGGCATTGGCTCTGTTGGACATGGGGGGAGTTCTGGCAGTTTCTCACGGAAGCCACCTCTGCAGCCTCCCACTACCAAACCTTGCCATGTACACTCAGTACAGGTTTCTTATGTCTAGGACTGTTCCACTAAAAAGCGAGGGAATATTCCTCCTTCTGCCGTCTGTCCCTTTAAAGGTAACAACAGGCTCCAAAGAGACAGTTTCTGAAGGAGTATTGAGCTATTTCATTACATAAATAGCAATTCCTTGTACAAAATAACTTCACATAGATTTACTGCTGGGATGACACTGGATCTGTCTTCAGGTCCTTCAAGTCAGTCTCTATAAGTGGATCCTGCTACTTTCACAGTCTGCCAATGCAATCACAAGAGATTCCCAGACCTCAGTTTCATAGGTTTTCCATTTACACATAGGAAATGGCACCTTTTACTTCTATCCTGTTTCTGAGTCATATTAATAAGTTCAACTGCTTTATGTATTACCAGTTTCAAAGCTGTTCTGTTTTTCAAATCACAACTGTTTTCATGTCAGCAAAAGAATTTCAAACCACAGGAAATTCTGAGGATGAAGTACAAATATACACTTAGACAGAGCTATCAGGAAGCAGAATCAAACCTGCAGTTGGAAAAATATGAAAAGAATGTCACTGCTTTCATACTCCACTTTTAATTTCATCATTCTTTAAAGACATAAATGAACAAGATTAATAATTCAGACAGTAAAGGGAAGCCTCTGAAAACCCTGAATAATTCAGAAGTTCTGACATTATATAGCCTTTGTCATACTGATCCATCCACCCTGGGTAAGATGATGAGGAGAGAGTGAAGTGACCAACCCATTCTCTCACAACCCTCTCATATTACGGTTTATGGATAACAAAACTCTGCAAATCAGAAGGTCACAAAAAGAGAAAAAGCAGCTCATGTTCACCAGTGGTCTGGGCCAGCAAGATGATGAGAAAGGGCAAACAGGAGCATGATAAGCACAGTGTTAAAACTACAATACCTGACCTGCAGCCGAAGAAAATCCACTCCTTTGACTTACCCAGGCTCTAAGCATGAGGTCTGTGAAAGATTTAAGAAATTCAGATAATATCCATCATACAGAAAACATTTTAAAAGTAATCAAGGTTTGCCAAACTGAGAGTGAGCCTGATATATACACATATATTTCTTTCAATAGAGCAGCAACTAGAATTTTCGTCTCCTATAAGTAACATGCATTTGCCTCATCCATCTAACTAAATTAAAATCTTTCTGTATCATAATGATAATGAACTATAAATACCTTCCTCTCTTTCACCACTTTTTCAGTTCTGGTCATTGTTTTGGGTCACAGGTTATATAGATGGATACTACAGAGAAATGTAAGTTAATGAACTTAAGAAACCTTGTCTTCTTAAGAATAAATATTTGAGATTTCTGCTAGGACTCCTGGCATAAAATATTCCAGAATGAGAATCATCCACCATTTGCCTGGCTGTAGAATTTGGGCTCCAGTCCCGTATACACATATTTTGTGGCTAATCCTTTAGAGAGAAAGCCAGAGGAGGCTTTCAGAAAAGAGTTATTTCCAGCTAGGAAGGCACCATCAGGGACTTTAAGATATTTACCACCACTCAGGACAGTGGGCAGAGGGGCAAAGGGAACAAATAGAGCTAAACACCATGAGGCATACTCAGGCTGAGATTTTGAGGAGCAAGGAGGTCCTGTAGCAGGACTTTGCTTACCCAGCATTAAACAGAGGAGACATCTCTGACTAAGGTGGTTGTCCAGACTCTTTTGTAGTCACTTGAGTTTATGAACATCTGGAAAAGAGGGAAAGTAAATTCAATTTGGAGGTCCTTGAGCAGACTCTTCAAAGGTTGCCCAATGGCACTGCCATAAGGATGACTTGATCCAATATTTGGGGCTTTGAGCTTCCACAGACCGAGGAATAAGAACTGAACATTCATATCATCTAGTGAACCATTTAGATACAGGACTCTTTCCTGACCTCTGGAGGAGCACAACAGTAGGGCTTTAAGTCTTTATCTGGAGCATATATCAAAGGCTCTGAAAGGTGGAAAGGAGGATCAAATAGGTCCTTAAACCTAATCAGCTGCTGCTAGGCAGGCAGATATTTCACTTGGGGCATCTGCATTAATAAAGGTAAAAGCCTTCTGAGGCCAGACAGAAGACTGAAAACCACTTTTTACTAATCCTTTCTTAGAAAGTAAGTCCTCTATAAAGCAGAAGTAAGTGTTCCTCTAGGTTCCTCAAACCCACCCATTGTTACAGCTCAAAAAGGCAATGAAAAGCACAAGGGACTAGGTTAGACAAGTCTTTTCTATGCTAACACTTAACTCACTTCAGCAGTTTCTACAGAACACTTAAATGGGACCAGAATGGAAAGCAAGTGTTCCCCCAGCAAAGGAGGAGCTCTCTGGTTCAGGCTTTCAGAGTGTCTTCCCAGTGCAGTTCTGCATACGAACTCGTGTGGGTATGGCAGTATTTCAAACTACCGAGAGGTCTCTTTCACAGAACAGTCTGTGCATCTGCCAGGCATCCACTCTTGGCCAGCCTACACCCTTTCCTAGCAGGACTGTGAATTCCCACGTCATGGAGATCCTTCCCTTCCCAGGCTTTTCTACTTGCTTCTTCCCATATGCTTTAGTAGCTCAGCAATTCTTCTGCAACTAAACCAAAAAATAAGTCCCCAAGATGATTGACATCCAGTCATTGGCACACATTTACAGGCTTTTACACATAGGGTGGCATAGAGAGGTGCAGAGGATATGCTGTTACATGATGGATGTGAAAGATCAAATGACACTCTGTGTTTCTTCATAGTGCCTCCCTCTTATTGCCACAAGACCATCCCTTTCCTCAGACATCAAGTGAGACAGACAAGCCATAGAGATGATGATACAGTCTTGTTATTACAACCTTCTAGAGAAAGAAAACCATGTTCCAGTCACTTCACTATTTTCATCAGGAGTCAATGACCCAATCCTGCAGCTGAGAAGAAAATTTATGTTTCAGAAAACCCACCACAAACTGTTGGAAACACTGTAAGTATACAATGTGCCTGGTTTTCTTCCAATAAGTTAATTATCTTCCTTCCACAAAAAAAAAACAAGCAAGCATCCCTTGAGTTCCCAAAGGCAATCCTTTGAGAACAATGGACATTTGATAGACTTCTGTGCTCATTAAATATATAGTAAAGATGGAAAAAATTCCCATAAAGCCTGAAAAATATTTAGCAGTGACGGAAAGTCAGTAAAATTATGACCATCATATAGCTGTTATGTTATCCTGATAGCTCTCAGTATGCGAAACTATCAGCTATCAAATATCTGAGCTCAAAAGTACAGCCTCCAGCTACAGATCCTATATTACACATCTCTGTGCAATACCAGGAAGAATTCACACGCTGCTGTTGCTGCTGTCTCTGCAGGAATCCCTCTGCTTCTATGTCTAATTCTGCTTTTGTCCTGTGGATGTGATGCAAGAAATGCCAAGCACAGCTCCCAATGCATAAACATATTATGTGGCGCGGTAAGAGAAGTACCTCACAATAGCCCAGTTTGGAAGTATTGACCAAAAATTTGCTTCCTAATAACTAAGAGCTGGGACTTTGACCCTTCTACAGAAGCAAGGAGAGCAAACCATGGCTTTAGGCTTGAGCAGTTGCATTGAACTTAGCACCACTCCAGTGACTGGGCCACATTAGATATGCTTTATGCCCTCGTAGCCTGTGTTCTCTACAGATTTTTTCACTTTGATTTACCTTTTGAAAAGGAGCGCCTGCTCACCGCGTCCTCACTTTTGCTTCACCGTGTCTATTGCTGACTCAGAATTTGCATGTTGGAAAAACCAAGCTCAGTTCAGTGCCTGAAATAAAAATAAAACCTCCCTTCAAATGGCGCAAAGCTGCTTAAAAATGTTAATCTCCCTCATTTTTATGATGTGTTTAATATTAAATGTTCCCATATGGGTACAACACAGCAAACCATGTCCTTCCATTTAAATAGCCTGTTTACTTTAAAATCTGAAACTAGCTACAAATTTGAACCCTTTTTGTTTTTGTCCACCTGGAAAAAATTATTAAATTCTTAAGTGTGCATTGTAATAGGAGCAAACACCGAAGAGTGTGAATTCTTAGGTTTCAATATCTATTTTTAAATTGTTTTGCATGTAAGCTTTTAATTTAGATTTAATAAGATTCTAATTGCATTTTTTTAAAAATACCAGTTGATTATTAAAGACATATTTCTGTAGGATTAGCTTACACAGTTTAGAATTTTAAAATATTGTTTTAAATAATAATTTAGTATTCTGTGATTTATGCTACTAAATTTAAATATAGTCAGTGTAAAATAATTACAGAATGATTGCAAGAAATAAACTTATTGAAGATTAACCATTTCATGAGAGATGCACATCTCCTGTACAATTATTCAATGTCCTTAATGTCATCAGAAAGCTGTGGGCAATTAATGTATGAAGAGTGCTTAGTTATAATTTAACATATTGTGCAATTAAAGCCAATCAAAAGTTTTGTCATTTTCCATATAGCTCAGAAGCAGGAAGAAAACGTATTAGAATGTTAACGAAATGAGCTGTGTAATTTCAATTCTCAGGTCTGTCTCAGCTGCTTTTTGCCACTTCAGCAGTGCAAAAGAGCCAGAGACCCAGCAGTCTTGCTCTCCTGATGGTCTTTCCTCAGGGGAAATACTTGGTAATTCAAAGCAGGAATAGTGGCTGTGTGCCACCTTCTCTTCTTCAGCTGGAGGGTGTAGTATCAATACCACATTCCTCTCTTGCTGCCAGATGTACTCTTCAGGGTCACAAGTAGCCAAGATTAGTTTATAATAGCTTTACAGCAGCCTAAAGATCTATAAAGTAATTTTTGCCTTGCTAATCTGGCACTGCCGACTACTACCTGGGCCTTTAAGCACAGGAAGGTCTTAATTAATTGTTGTCTTGGGCTAACTGTAGGCTTTAGACCTGGATTGAAAAGCCATTAAAGTTACCAGGAATCCATTGCTCACCCTCACTGGAAGCTGCGCAGACCCTCAGCATGTTGCACGCTCCATGGAAACACCGCTAGCACCGCTCTTTTGGCAGGCAAGCATCTCCTAGAATAGTTATTACAACAGATATTGTGGAAGAACTGCACAAGCAGAGAGGTTAATGAGATAACCTCTTTCTTCTTTTTCACCAATTTATTTTTGCGTTTTCATAAATAATACTTTTTTCCACTCACTATTGTTGTGACACCCCTCACTGTAGTCCCCCAAATATTATTTAGAACATTCTCTTTAGGAGTTTTAAGGTAGAAACTGTCTTTTGCTCTGTTCAGATTAAGTCACATGTTTTGATTTTTGCCATTAACTTTATGTCTAAAACATGAGCTAAATCAGGCATCCAAGAGCACATCCAACATTCAAGAGGCACTGGGCATTGGAAGAACCACTAAAGATAACATCTGCCTGTACTGCCCCAAAAAGAAGAGCACTGCAGAACAGCATCAGAATTACTTCCCTTAAGTGCTTCTAAATATGTTAGAGGCACCTTCTGTACCACCTTCCTTTAGTGCTAGTTCATAAGAGAAATGTAATATTTGACATCTTTATTTGACTTAACACCACTTCATGTCAAAAGTTAAACTTACAAAACTGCTGTATGTGACAAGTCAGCCAAGCACATATCCCTCTGCACACCATCAGGAACCTCCAAAGAGCTGGAAGACTTCTGGCGATCCACATCATCACAGGCTCAGTAACTGCTTGAGACCGCACTGATGATGGAGCTGTGTTCCACTGCCATGAATCACTCTTCAAGTAATTAAAACCATTATTCAAGTCAGAACACAACAAAGAATAAAAGCCTGGAACCCCTGGTTTTGATGCTTGATCAAAGCCCTTGCTTCTGGTGCAATGTGGTGGCACTAGCCTGCCGGGCTGCTGAAGGCAGCTATCAACCACTGCAAACATGCCAAGAGCCCAGTGCAGGTTGGTAATGGCAACAATCCTTCACAAAACAGAGGTTTATTTGGAGCTGAAATACGATTGATGTCATTGTTTTCTAGGCTTTTGAAAATTAATGAAGACTAAGCTAATCAGCCTGGTCTGTCTTTATATTTACTGAAGAGCAATATGTCCACTGGGGAAAAGATTAATGGGAATGTGGGCATGTTGCTCAATGGAGTAAGGGACTGAGTGACAACAGGCTTGAAAAAGGCAAAGGTACTCCGTCTCTTTTTTTCTCCTCATTTTTCAATGGGAAGATATGTCCCAGGCATTGCAGCCCCTGAAGGCTACCAGCAGAGTCTATGGGAATGACTTGGAATCTGCAGTAGAGGAAGGCAGGGTCAGGGACAACTTCAGCAAACTGAGCACATGCAACCCATGGGAGCAGATCAGCTGCATCTAAGGGTGCTGAGGGAGCTTTCTGACATCATTCCAAAAAGAGCTGTCATCTTTGAAAGGTCACTGCACTCAGAGAAAAAAAAGTCAACATCACACCCCTCTTCAGAAGGGGCAGGCAGAGTGACTTAAGTCATATAGCCTCACTTCAACCCCTAGGCACTTTATGGAGCAAATAATCTGGGAAGCCGTTGCTGATCACATGAAAAGCAAGAAGGTGAAGGGGATCTAGCAAGGGCAAATCACGCCCAGCCAATCCCATAAATTTCCATGATGAACTGACAGGCTCAATGGACAACAGAAGAACAAAAGGTGTTGTACATCTTGACCGCAGCAAGGCTGATACTGTTCAGTCTTAACTAATGACTGAAGACACTCAGCCTCTTTGCAGGTGATAGCAGGCACTATGGAGGAGCGCAGGCTGCAGTTCAGAGGGACCTGGACAAGCTGAAGGAATTGCACTGATAGGAACCTCATGGGGGCTAAGGCACATACAAAGTCATGTATCTGTGAGGGAATAGCTCCAGGCAGCAATAAGGGCTGGGGCTCAAGTGTCTGGAAAAGCTTGGCAGAAAAGGACTGGCGCATCCTGATGGACGATATGCTGAATGCAAATTGGCAGTGTCCCTTTGCAGCAAAGAAGGTCAACTGAACTGTATTGGCAAGAATTAATACTGTTTCTGTAAGTCAAAATGTTTGTCTCTATTTGCCCTTGTGAGACTGCACCTGGAGTAGTGCACCCAGTTTTAGGCTGCTCAGTACCACAAAGACATGGACATGCTGGGGTGAGCCCAGTGGAGGGCCAGAAGGATGAGCAGGAGACCAATCCCCAGGATGCACAAGAAGAGGCTGCATGAACTGGGTTTTTTCAGTTTTCTGAGCAGAAGGCTCGAGTGGACCTTACTGTTGCCTGTAGCTAGCTCATGAAAGGGAATATGAAAGACAGAGGGAGCCTCTCCTCAGAGGCCCATAAGCACAAAATAAGATGTAAGAGAAGCCAGTTGGAGCTCAGTTGTGTCAGAAATTCTGATCACATAAAAGGAGAAAACTTTTTACCACAAGGCTGATCAAACACTGGAATAGGCTTCCCAGGAGATTTTCAAACAGCAGGCTGGACAAGCCCTGAGCAACTGGCTTGTCTTTGAGCCAGGAACTGGCTTAAATGAACTCTAGAGTTTGCTTCTAACCTGCACCACTCTGTGGTTCTGTTCTAGGAAAAGACAGGCACAGATGCATTTGCATCGCTGGGGATGCCCATTTTTTTTCATCAAATATAAACGGAAATGAAGCTGACTAGCTTAGGCATACACTACCCACATTTAGATGGGGTCAGTTACAAGAGGGAAATAGCACTTTTAGAAAAGAAAACTTCAGTAAAATAGAGACACTGTGAAGCATTAGAGTTTAGTAAAGTACGTACTGCTACATACAGTTATCCTTGAAAAAGTCCCTAGTTGAAGGAGATGCTTTAACTATTAGTTTCTTTCCTATCTCCTATGCCATGCTGGAGATAGGAGAATTCAATGGCAGCATGGGCTTACAAAACCAGAAATGTATTTGAAAAATATAACAGATTATTATATACTTTATATGTACATATACAATCCACAATATAGAAAAACATACATCCTTAGTTGTGGGTTTCAAACAATTTGAGTAGTGTAAAAACAATTTTCTATACTGTTCCAAAGGCCGTCTTTAAAAATCAGGAATTCCATCGCTAACATGATTAGATCCCAATTTAAATGAGAAAGGATCATATAAGATACAGGACACTTTGCATAAAAAAATCTTGATTCTGAAGTTTTCTTTCCTCGTTTTTTTTCCCAGAGTCTAATTTTACTGCTTTTTAGGTCTGTTGTACATCCCTTTCTCCAAAATATCCTGCAGTGAGGCTGACTGGGAAAGGGCTGTGGGAGTGTTTCAGTCTGTGTGATTAAAGCAGACTACTAAGATGTGCATTTTAGTTTAGTTGGTAAATTGCATTACTTTTTCTAATTTAAATATATATTCAGGTTTGATTTGGGGAAGGAAGCAGAATTTTTGACTACTAACACTACAGTTTAGACTCGAAGACCTATATTGCCTTCTACTTGTGTCCATCACTTTCCATATTCTGTAGATAACTTCCTGAAGAACTTTTCTCATTGTTTAGGCATTTCAGCTGAGTGCTTAAGGTGAGGTAGTGTAAACCAAGTCCTACATGGTTACGTGGCAGTGTATTGTGATTTTCTGTTATGGAGTTGTGCCATTTTACTAGATTTCCTGTGTTGTTATTTTTAGAAGGAACATCAGGAAGGGTATTGGCTCACACTCTTGACATATTTAATGACCTTATTCCTACTTGATAGGGACAAATTCCAAAGAATTTCTTTTACCTATTGCACCCTTCTCTGAAGCATGAAGTGTTTCTTGTATGTTTTCTGGGAACATAATCTGGAAAAAAAATCCCAGGCTCATCCACACAGAAGATATTAATATTAGGTTATTTATGAGCAGCAAAGGGCAAGAGGGTATGGCATGTAATTATTTGAACATCTGATTTCTACAATAACAACACCTCATACCTGAGAAATTGAGTACATACTTTAAAACTGTTACTTATTCATCAAATGAGTCTGGTTTTGGATAAGAATGACCCATGTGTATGTCTGTACTACATTTCCTGTAAATGGTAATACTTATATGGAAACCGGAATACTTCTGAGACTTTTGAAAGATGTGCTATATTTTGCTTTGAATATCTAATTTGGCCAATTTCCCAGGCCACTAAACACTTTCTAGACTTGGGTAGCATTTTCTCTATGATGTCTCCCTGCATTTCCTGACACTACCTAGAATGTGGAATTGAAGTATTAATAAAGCTACAAATCACTTGCAAAGTACTTACCCCCTCCTTCCCCCCAAATAATTTAGCATTCTAAATATAACTTAAATAGAAAGAACTTCTTACAGTACTTCTGGGGTAGTTTTGCAGGCTTTGCATCTTGCCCTGTTATTTTCATCTGTTAGAATAGTTTTTAATTGATAGTATTTTACAAGTGAAGTTTAGTTAGTTCAGAGGAAACTTTGGGTACTCATGTAAAGAGCTGGTGCAAAAATTATACCACAGTTCTGTATTTTTCAAACAAACTCAGTCTACATAAATCACAGACCTTCAGATGCTGCAAATCAGCACAGCACTACTGCAATCAGCTTTATCAGCATCTGGGTCTCTGGCATGGATAAAGCCTTTCTTGTTGAATTAATAGTACTTCTTCTTGTCAGCATCTCACTCCCAGACAGTCATTCTCAAGAGCACTGATTATGGCTGCTCAAATATTTTGTGACTACAGAAGTAGATTAATAATGACAGGCCACACAGTAATGATATCTCTTTCATGTCTTCTTTTTTTGTTGCAAGGAACAGGTGGACCCAGGTCCCAGCCCCATATTTCATCAATTTTGTCATTTCAAGAAGCAAAAGGGCAACTTTTAATCAAACATCAGTATTATGCAGGTTGAAAAATAGAAAAAGCCTTCTAGTGGGATTACTCTGTAAATACTGAAATAGATTTTCTGTAGATTACAGCCTCTCTAGTGGACACACATAATAATAGGAAAGATGAACTCATCAGGAGCAACAGAGCTATAGTGCATCCTACCCCTAGGTAGGATAATGGATGAGGTGATGTCTTAGATCCTTCCAGACATATTTTCCTGAATCATTAATACTACCAATTATCCTTCAGTGTATGTGAATACTACATCTCTTTCCTATGTGCCATGTTAAAACATTTGCTCCATTTAGATCTCCCTCTCTGATATTGCAGTATCACATTCAGTCCTTATTTGCAGTCGGTCATTATGAAAATCTGTGATCGTTAATTTACAGCATCTCTTCTGAAATGTCTAAATACCATAAATTTATTAATTCAGGCTTTCAAACAGACCAAAATGTTGTTCTCATTTAACCAGAATTAAAGACATGTTACAAAGCACTAAATTATCAGAGGTAAGGGAGCAACCCAAATTGAAGTCCATAGTTAGCTGTGTATGTGGTCACAGATACTGTACCAGTGAATGGTGAATGATTCAGCCTCCCTCTGGAGGGATTATATGCAGGAATCCCTGCACAATTCTGGGTACTTTAATACCAGAAAAAGGCAACAAAAATATGGGTATGTGGAAAAAATAAAACACCATAAAAATAATTGAACAGCTGGAGGGTTTGATTTATGAAGAGATATTAAAGGAATGATGTTTGATTGGCGGCGCGATGTACAAAACCCGTATGTTAAACACTTTCAAGTATCTGAAGAGTGTAAACAGCAAGCAAGGGAAGAAATAACCGGGCTAGAACAAGAAGGTGTAACTAAAAATCAGAAAATAAATATATTAGGGGAAGTTCTTAACATTGAGCTCTGTTAATTACAGATAAGTATCTGAAGAAAAGCAGCGGGAGTCTTCTTGTTCCTAATAACTTAGAGACTAAACTGGAGAAATCACTGAAAAAAATTAAATATCTATTTGGGGCTGGCAGGAGAGCTTGACAGCTATTATTGCTTGATAATATCTTCCTTTATGATATTTATAAATCAAAATGCAAAAGACAAGTGGTCATTCAATGAATTGAAATAACCATTTACCTCAATTAACCCTACTTGTCTAAAATGTTAGAGCAAACAAAATACCACTCTTATGAAACTTTCCTCATAAACACTTCCTGAAGATATTGTCTGTCAGATATTTTTCAAAAAATAAAACAAGTAGCACTGCACATTTAAAACAAACCAACAAACAAAATTGTTCCTATGCAATTGTTTAGGACACAAAGTTGGAACTACTAACAGGAAACCAGTATCTTCTGCATTTGTAATCCAGAATTCAGTGATTCTTCTTTTCCTATGCAGCTTCAGAAATGTTCTTTTGTACTTCTTTGCTACTCAGCCTTGCTGTTGTAAGAACAAAAGTTTGTTCCTTGTCAAAAAGCTGGAGTTCCCATTTATTTGCAAAAGAGGAACTTGATATTCCCACTCCTCTTACACAAAGCCCTATCATTATTTACTAATTCCCTTAGTCTTGCTTCTGTGTTTTAGAGATGGATTAGAAGGTGCAAAAGATAAAAATGTACTCTAGGTGAACTCCAGGGAAAATTCCCCTCAAAAAAAAATCTGCTTTGGAAATAATTAGACCGAAACTCAGCCAAATAAAGGACATAAGAAACACAGAATGGGTTGGAAGAAACAGTTTGGGTTGGAAAGGACTTTTGAAGGTCATCTAGTTCCCCTGCAATAAGCAGGGACATCTTTTACTAGACCAGGTTACTCAGAGCCATCCAGCCTGGCCTTGAATATTTTAAGGGATAGGGCATGTACCACCTCCCTGGGCAACTTGTTCCAGTGCATCACTATGCTCACTGTAAAAAATACCTTCCTTATATCTAGTCTAAATTGACCCTCGTTCAATTTAAAGCAATTCCGCCTTGTGCTATTACCACAGGCCCTTGTAAAAAGTCCCTCTCCAGCTCTCTTGTAGGGCTCCTTTAGGTACTGGAAGGCACTATAAGGTTTCCCCAGTGTCTTATCTCCTCCAGCCTTAACAACCCCAACTCTCTCAGCCTGTCTTCCTAGGAGATGTGCTCCAGTCTTCTGACTGTCTTCACGGCCCTCCGATCTGGAGTCACTCCAGCAGGTCCTTCTTATGTTGGAGGCCCCAGAGCTGGATTTGGTACTCCAGGTGAGGTCCCACAGGAGCAGAGCAGAGGGAGACAATCAGTTCCCTTGACCTGCTGGTCATACTTCTTTTGATGCAGCCCAGGGTACAACAGGGTACAAGTGCATGTTGCCAGCTCATGTCCAGCCTCTCATCCACCAACACCCCCAGCCACTCAGCCTGGTGTTCATCTGAAAACTTGCTGAGGGTGCACTCAATCCAGATGTCCATATCATTGATGGAGATAAGAAACAGTCCTGGTCCCAGTACAGACCCCCATGGGACACCATTCCTCACTGATTTTCACCTGGACGTTGAGCTGTTGACCACTACATCCTGAATGTGACCATCCAACCAATTTCTCATCCATCGAACAGTCCACCAATCAAATCCATATATCTCAAATTTAGAGAAAAGGATGTTGTGGGGGGCTGTGTCAAAGGTCTTACGGAAGTCCTTAGGGGGGTTGACTTCCATGCTAGTCAATTAGCTACTCAACAATGCAGGAAAGGAGATTATATCAACAGCTGTCTCATTTGAGAAAATAAAAGCCCAGTAGTAAACAAGTGCCTCTACAGCTGGGAACCAGGGTCCACAGCCAACAGTGGGTACAAGCCAAAGGAACTTTGCTGGCGTGCTGATACAGCCTAGAGTACATGCTCACAGATTCAGCAAAGGGGTACAGACACCAAAATGCAAAATAAGAGTATCTAACACAGAAAGGGAAACCCCTTTTTCCAAAAAACAATTTGAACATAGGTTGAGAATTGTTGCCTCAGTCCACTTACTAAGATTGCAGCTACCAACATTCTCTATTCAAAGCATATCTAAAAAGCGGAAACCTCTTTGTCAAATTGAAGCATTTTTTGTATTCACAGTGTTCTTACTTTTTAGCTTTTCTTTTTCTTACTTTCCAGGCCATCCCAGGAGGAATGAATCTAGAAAGTAAAAAAAAGAAAAGTGAGAAGAAAAGGAGGAAGAAAGATGTGAGAGAGAAGAAGAAAATTGATCATGGAAAATATATTTCAAAATATCAGAAAAAGTTTAAAAAAAATGTGGAGAACTCTCATCAGGATCCAGTGAGGGTCTTTCAGTTTACTATCTCATCTTCTGGTGAAACTACTCACAGAAATCTATCAAAACTTCAGCAGAGCAACAAGTCAACAAAGGAGTAAAAAGGTGGAAATCCAGGACTGAGAGAGAGAATCCATCCTGCCAAGATGGCATCACCGCCACGACCTGCTGGTGGCAGCTGTCTGCATGGCTTAATGCCCACATCCTTAAAAGCAATGCACTTAATAGAGTCAGTGAAAATGAAGCACCTACATAAAGGTTAGTCACCTAAATATCTTTGCAGATCCAGGTCTTATTTCAGTGAAGGGCACAATAGGGCACTATTTGTCATGGAAATTGAGATTTGCCACATTACCAGTGACAGAAATTGCTAAAGAGGTCCCAAGCTGAGCAGCTTTATTTGGAAATGACCACGTGTACAGTAGCAGCTGAGTAAATGTGCACATTTACACTTGGTTCCCAGGGAAACAATTACAAGAACACTGAAATATGGAAAGATTTTTGCTGTATCACGTGTTTCCATAATAGAAAGTTTGTCCACAAACATAGTCCTCAAAAAAAAAAAAAAAAAAGAAAGAAATAAAAAAGAAAGGAAGTGTGACTCAAGTAAAAAAGCATAAAAGCATCCAGGGCAGAACAGAAAGTAAGCTGACAGCCCTGTGAACCCAAAACAGCCCCCAAAGAAGATGTGTCTGCCAGTAGAGCCAGCCGCGGCGTCAGCCAAAGAAGTCAGCCACAAAGCCAGACACGGCTGCTGGAAAAACACATTCCAGGTCCTATACACTCCTGCCAAGTCCACCTCATGATTATAGCCATGGACTTTGGAGAACCCAGAGGAAGAAGGTGAAAAGGAATAGGATCAACACTGCCTACAGGGAGAAGAGGCAGTGCCAAGGCAACACAAAAATTACTGGTTAGTCCCATTTTACTTTGTTCTTGCCCTATTTTAATGGAGAGTCTAGCTACAGTCTTTCAAAGTTTAAAGGGGACTTTGTCATTTTTGGCAGCAAATCTAGCTTTCCTAGCAAACATGATAATGGCCTGACATTATGTGGACTTTCGGCCCAAAGGATTCCAAAGTGTTTTACAAACTTCAGCTGATACATGGCCAATGTACACAGGGACCTCTTCATCCCCCATTGAAATGTGCTCAGCCTCTAAGACAACCGGTCACAAATGCTCAGCAAAGCACAGGAGCTCTTCACAGTATTTTAGGCCAGGATATGGTGAATGCTTTGTGCTACTGAATCTGAATGGGAAGGTGGAACAAAATTATATGAGCAGACGTTCAGCTGCATACACTTACACTCGTTCTGCTCTACACCTGCTCTTAAACTCTTACTACAGTGCCTTTTAGTGTTACAGTTTGATGACCTTTCTTTTCCAAAGTCTCTCTGGTTAATGTCGTCAGCTGCACAGTTGGATTCTCCTTCCCTTGTGACTGATGCATCTATTGGACTCACACCAGTGGTTACCCCTCCACATACATGTCCTACCAGCACAGCTTCCCAACCAGCTTCAACTTCTTCTGCGACAGAAATATATATGAAGGCCAAAAAAATTCTGAGTGGAGCCTTCTTCCCCTTTGGTTATTTACTGCACAGTGATAATTTACCACATATGATGTTTTTTATCATAAGCACTGATGCAACTTAACTCTTTCCTCCACAAAAAAAAAAAAATGAACAAACCAAAAACCAACAACAGCAACAACCCAAACCACCATTTCACAAGCAGTACAAGGTTTTTCAGGCCCAATGTCTACCTGTCAACATGAACATTCATCTTAACCACAATTTGATTCCCTTCCCTAATTCTATAACAAAATTATCATTTTTGCCCTAAGATCTCTATTAAATGAAAGCAAATCTTGTGGCCCTTCCAAAGTCAAGAGATAATCAAATTATTTAATCCTTTTAAAAAAGCTTTGTATAGCTAAGCAGATTTGTGCAATATCTAGAAAGTTTGATGGATTTTGAAATGCAACAAAATATCTAATGCAGATTTTCAGACACAGCAACAACAGAATCCCAGATATTCTAAACAAAATAAAATCGAACACACTTTTAAACTTCACCTCCAAGATAGGGATATAGGCAGGTATTTCTTTTCAAGGGATGTTAGGGAAACAATATTTCTAATTCCAGTTGGTTTCAACTTTCTTTTTCTTCTCTCTTTAAGTATTTTCTCTGGTACCAGGGCTGATTTTTACAGCTGTCACCCACACTGCGTCCAAATCTGGCCCATCCAGTACCACCATGGACTCATGTCAGGATAATCATTGTGAGAATATCAAACTCTGATTTTTTATTTTTAGCATTTGAAAACAGATGGTATTTTCTAAAGGTAAAATATTTCTGGTCATGTGTGAGAAAGAAATATTAACTGTCTGTGTGACTAAAAATTTCATCCTAATACTCAGCAGATGGTCCCACCCCTTTCAGTTCACCTGAATGTGTCACACAGTCCTACACTGTGCATCCAAGAACAGATTCGGGCCTTCTTCATGTGGTAGATGTACTATTGCTTCACAAGGACCATGTAGGAAATCTGTTGCAGTCGACAATAGGTGATAAAAATATGACCAAATTGACTATATTTGCCTCAGAACACTCCTACAAATCAGGTGCATGCTAGCCTTGGGAAACTGTTTTCAGAAGCTCATACACTTCAGGAGACTTGAAATAAAACTATTTATTATACCTCTTAAATATGTCACTACACATCTAGTAAAAGCAAGCAGATGTAAAAGTCTAGCCTGTCAATCTCAAGCTGGCACGTATCTAAATACACTTATTTTCCTTAAAAAGCTTCTCATATCCAAAAAGTGAGGAGAATGTGCTAGATCTGGATCACATGGTCTGACTTCATGGGTCTTTAAATCATACACAGTTACTCCTGTGCTGGGCTCAGCAGGTTGAGCTTGGCTGACTTCTGTGAGTGCAGCACACCAATCTGGCACTGGGGCCCTGGTTTGATTTGAAGATGTCCAGAGATGGAGACACCAACATTCCCCACAGTGGTATTTTCCAAAAGTTAGTCTTTTCCCTTTTAAAAACTTGTGTCCTATTTCCAATATGACTTTGTCTGGCTTCAGTTTCAGGCCATTGGTTTTCATTATTCCTTAATTGAAATAAACCTGTTCATAATCATACACATAGATATACGGCCCTGACACTCCTACCCTCCTTTCTCTGCAGCTCCCAGAGATCTGAACAGATGGCAAAGGCAGACTAGCTCATGTGTTAAAAAGGGGAAAGCCCAGCTAGGGAAAATGTTGCATTTAAGCAAGTTTTGTTGTTGTTTTTTAAGAAGACAACAGCACCCACAAATACATGCAGCATTTTGAGACTACAGTCTTTTGTTGAATTCTCACCACCAGCTCCTTGCTGGAGAGCTGTCATCACAGAATCCCTTCCCGCAACAGGTAGTGGTGAAAATACTTTTCCTGCTCCGAGTTTTCTTGATGGGGGATCCAAATTTATTCCTCTCTTTGCCACATTTCAAAGGGAATTATACAATGCCAATCTCTTCCAGTGCTTCTTTGTTGGACTGCTACTCTTAGCTGAGGTGGCTGCAGAAAATCACACCAGCATTTTAATGAGGAATTCAGAGAAGTTAAAAGACCTTTCCATTGGTGTTTAAATCTCACACAAACACCAGGCTGCAGCTGTAGCCTTTGCTGCTTATGGATAAATGTATTATTTTAGAACATGGCCAAGACCTCCTTCTAGGAGGTCCTGCAGGAGTGGAGCCAACAAGTGATTATGAAAGCCAGCCTAAAGAACATTTGACACTGTTTTCTGCCTACGTTTAACAAGCACCTCGTAGTTCGGGCTGCAGTTTGCACGATTTTGGCTTTTAGAAAATATGAAACACCTTAGTAGATGGATTTTACGTCTAGGAGATTCCATCTGAGGCACTGAACCCACCCAGTTTTATTACTTTCAAAAGGTTGGGAAAAGCTTCAAAGTCGCATCTGACAAATTCATGAACTTATTCTAAAAAAAATATCTGGAACTTTGGCATCCATGCACTTTTTAAAAAAATAAACACATACAAAAAAAATCTACACTTCAAATAAATCTCACTAGACTTATTTTCTTAAGCTAAAATCAATGAATTTGTTCATTATTATGTATTTCATTTCCTTTGAATAAATAAGCTTTTATTTACTACTTTTTGAGATACTATTCAGTATGTCACTCTCAGCCCTAGTCTGCCTTATGATCCAGTCACTGGGATGGGAGAACCACCTGGCAACTGAGAACCTTCGAGTAAAACGAAAGCAAAGAGCAGAAGCTGCAGACTGGGCAGAGCTACAAAGGTGAAGAGAAGGGCATCATCCATTCTGGGAGAGAATCTGGGACCACTGTTAGGGACAAACTTCTTTCTGATGAGTGCAGATGGATTGCAGACTCTCCATGCCTTTTCTCATTATTTTAGTAAGACACCCAAGACTTGACCCACAGAGGAACTTGGGTAAATGATGACTATCTTATACACTGCATAGCCATTAGTGTCAATTCCACAGCACTCAGCAGCCACTGGTGCTCTCTACACTCTGCACAGGGCTGTCAGGCAGGTGAAGATTGGATTGAGAATGGGGACCATACTGAGAAGCCAACAGACAATGCTACAGAAAAGTGTCTTATACCCTATCCACTTGTGATTTTAATTTTGGGTAAAATAGTGTAGAACCCTAAAAGACTTGATTAGAGCTCACCTCTGGTGTCCCCCGAGAAATGCTCACTTACTCGGATACAAAGACCCCCATCAAGTTACATGAAATTTTCATTTATTTCTACAGAGCAGTCCAGCTTCAAACAGAAGATTGGAAACTGCCTCTTATAATGTTAAGTTGGTAATGATACCCTTCTCCTTCAGAGTTCTTCTGAGGGGAGAACTGACCTAGGTTTCCCATTTCCTAGCAGAGAATAACAGGATATTTGTGAAGTGGTGCTGACTGCTGGGTTATTTGTCCTGACCACACTAGTACTGGTTTGTGCTGGAGGTGTTCGTCAGAGGACCACCACCAAATCTGAGGATGCCCAAGTGATGGAGGTGGTGTACCCTGATAAGAAAGGTAGGAAGGTTGCCAATTTTGACTACTGCAGCAGTATGAACTCTGCTGATGTGCTGTCTTATGAACTACATTTAAACATGTTGTAGCTGTTTGCAAAAGTGTTTTCTGCAGCATTGCCCGCTGCTCATGACTTTAGCCCAGAGGGACTAAATCAGAGGAATAGGAAGGAAACAAAAGCCTTTTGCAACATCCAACCTTGGTATCTCAGAAAAGCAGGTGTTCATCCACAGGATGAGATCAATAGAAGTATGGGGGCAAGGGACAAAAGAGAAAGAGCAAGCAGAGGAAGGCAGTACAAAGAAGGAAGAAAGGGGAAAAAGTGAACAAGTGACAAAAGGATCATGACAAATTTCCACACAGGCTTGAAGTCACAAATGAGAAAAGAAGAAATCAGAAGATCCAAATGAGAAAAGAAGAAATCAGAAGCTCCCTTTGAGACCATTAAGGAAGAGGGAGTCTGGACAAGCAATCTAATACACAAGAGGCAAGGCTGGACTTGTGCGGGCCTTCAGCATTTAATTAGGAATGGAGCAGGCTGACTCTATCCAAGAAGGACCTCAGAGACTAAAAAAAAGAATGGAGGACAACATATACCAAGGCATCGTGTAGGGTTACTAGCCCTCTGTTCAGAGATTTGAGCCTGGCAGCAGACATCCAGTGACTGAAACACTTCAAAGACAGGCACAAGAGAGGAAGACCGCTGGAAGGCCAGCTACTAAGCAGAACTCCAGTCCAAGAAAAGTCAGCAAGCCAGACGATGATGTTAGGAAAGAGCTCAACCTCACCCACACAATAAAGAAAGCAGTAACATCACATTTTGTTGGGCCAGTCAGCTTTCCAGCATTCCAACAGTGCTTGTCCTCTGGCATCTGGTATCAGATAATATGACTAATTCAAGAATTTCAGGTAGAAAACAATTGCACTTGGCACTGTTGTGTTTCTAAAAATTTGTGTTGCTAAACCAAAAGAGCACAAAGTCTCAATAAATTTGCTATGCTACTCTACCTTCAAAATTAAGTGTTATAAAACTACCTGCAGGATCCAGGTAGTGATCTCTACCGTCATACTCCAAAGTCTGCAGTTTTCTGGGCCTAGCTCAGTTATTCAGGACAGCCTAGGAACAGGTTATCTCTAGACTGTTTTAAATCCTCATTCTTGAATTCAAATACAAGATTCAGCAATTTGTCATCAAGCTGCTTGAGCTTTCACCCTTCTACTCTGCCAGCCTTGGTTGTGTAACTAAACATATTACAGCTGAAAATAAACCAAAATGATTGGTAGATTGTGGCAGTGAAATTACAAGTAACTGAGCATGTCTTGCAATATAAGGTGAATAATATATGAAGGAAATTAGGACAAGTATGCTTGAGGATTCTCAGCTGGGGTGTCAAGACATTTATTTATTACACTGTTCACAAGTAGTTGCTGGCTTACTTTGTTCTCTCGTCTTTATTTTGTTATTCCATTTGATGTGGAATATCAGGACAGGCACTCTTTTCAGGTTTGGAGAGGAGGATGAAAGTGTTGTTTCTTTAAAATGTTCTGTCCTTTTTGTTCATGTACGTAATGCCTAAAGCAGGACTGTAATGGAAATTATGGTTAAAATATTTTCTAGAGGAAAAGGTCAGCCTAAGCAACAAAGAAGGATGATCTCATATTTCTGACAGCTCAGATGCAAGCAAATCTTAGCACCAATAAGTTATGTCATCTGTTAAATTCACATAAGCAGAATGCCTCTGTAGATTTTGCATTGTTATGACAAGGCTGTAGAGAACAGGGGTAAATATTCCATATGAAATAGCCATCTATACAGGGTTACTTTTATCTATTATTATCTTTAAATAAATCAACCGAGAATTAAGGCCAGCATGGTTTTCTGTTCTGTCTTCAGAGACCTAAGCTGTGCCACATTAAAAAACATAGAAAGCATAAATTTATATTTGGCCAGAATAACACTGAAAGCCCTACCTTAGTATCTTACTCACTGAGATACCGTCCATCCTGGCCTTGGCTATGGCTTCATATTTTGCACACTATTACTGTCATAGTAACAGACAGAGCCAACAATAATTTGCTCATACAATTTACAATACATTGTCTCCCAGCCACACTGAGGTCTCTTTAACCATCAGCAGATGTGTTGCTTGTATTAGCTATATTTGAACAAAGCAGAATCTATTCAGCCCTAAAGTCCCTATGGCTGGTTGGCTGTGTCTTGAGCTTAGTGCATAGCTAATTTGGCGTACATACCACTGTAACTAATTACAGCACAGCTGAGGAGGTCCAGAAGTTTTAGCCCACAACCTGATGACTAAATTTCATGTATTTCTCCCCTTGCTGGCATCTGAGTTTTAGGAGTCCACACTCAGGTTAATCAGCAATTAATACTGTAGGTGTTCTGTGACGTTCAGTTCTTAAAGGTCTTTCTATGTGAATAATATCCAAAATTTCTTTCACCATAACCCTAAAACATTTAATGTCACCAATTAAATTCTCACTATTCATGCTTTCATAATCGAGCCACAAAATCTTGCACAAAAATCTATATATTCATGTTAATATTCCTGAAAAATAAATTAATGTAAAGAAGAAAATACACCATCACTGTTGTCCCACATGAAAGACAGAAGTACTGTGGTATTCATTAATGTGTAGCTACAGACCTACTTCTAGAAGCAAAGGCAATAAAGAAAGAAAAAAGTGGATGCCCCCCGCCCAAAAAAGGCAAATCTTTAGTTCTAAGTATGGGTTCCTGATACAGCAATACAAATGTATCCAGCACAGTGCAATAAAGAATGCAGCTATAATTACATTTTTTCTGGGTATAAAGTCATTCTGACGTGATGAAAACAGGTTGATCCTAACACTTGGTTAGGATCAGCAACTAAAACTAGTAGTCCCTGAACTCAAATTCATTTGGGCAGAAAAGCTGTGTGGCTTCAATGATCAGTAGGCTAAGAGCTACAACTACTATTTTTAACAGCTGAAGTAGACAAAGAACTGTCTTCCCAGAAGTTTCCCCAGAAAACTTTTTCTTCCTATTAAAAGAATATGAAGGAAAGGAAACAGCTCAGAAAGCTGCAGTTTATTTTACCTTTTTTTGCTAACTTTTGATCTTTTACTTTTCAGAATAAGAAGGCAGGGAACAAGGCAAGTCTGAAATAGAGGGAGTTGACTTTAGCAGTCAGTATATTTGTCTGCTTACTTACCTCTTCTTCTATCAGTATTTCCTTGCACATTTTACCGAGTATACAGCCTTTTCTTTTTAATACCTTTATCCCATCGTTTATTTCCCTTCCTGGTATCCATAATATCCATCTTTGACATCTGGTTATTAAACATACCATTATAGCACAATGTAAAACACGGAGTTTATAAAGTTTGTTGCTTATTTTGATGGTGTGGCTCCACAGCTCGAAGATTTGGCTTTTAAGCCTGACATATCCAGTCTGCAAGGGATTCATACAGCTGTAGAGATGCTCTTATGCTTACTAGAAAATGAGAAATTTAGGTTCAGAATTTCCCCTTCTTCTAGCTGCCTCCACAGGAGATAGTATTTCTCTGAGCTGATCCCCAGCTGCTTTACTGGCCCCTTGAGTCCATTGTCAGATAATACATAACCCCAAACAGCCTTAAGTTTGCTGGAAGTTCCTGAAGGGTCTGGATGCAGGAACACTGCAACTCAGAAAAAGGCAGCTTTATACTTCCTCCCCTGGGCGTCCTTTTTGCTCTTTGGACATAATAGAGCATCCGGACTTCATATTTAACTTCTTTCTCTCTCTGCTTCCCTTTCTGGAACACCAATGTATGTTAGGCCTCATGTCTAAAAATCTAGGTGACTTTGCTGTAAGGTTAGACGTTGGTCTAGTTATTTCAGACTGGATGTTTAATCCTTCTGCTGCTTCTCTCTGAAGAATCACAATGCCTGAACTGTCAAACACTGGCAGTGTTTCTCTAGGATCTTTTGTTCTTATACAATAATATTCATCTTAGTTGAGATGATTATGAAATGAAGGAGCTTATTCCTTTTCCTGAGATGGTTTTGCTTAGTTCCAATATGTCTCCAAGTTTTCTGAACTTCAGGGTAGTAATTGTCATCGAAATAGATAATTTTGTTCTTATACAGCTCTTCATTGTTCTTCTCAGCTGCCTTTAAAAAAATTATTGCTGAGTTTGATAATTCTGGAAACCGAAAACAATGTATCTTGAGGGGGTTTGTGCTTCTGCCCTATAAAATCTTTACATAAGACTATCAAAATGCAAGGATTGTGTAAGTGACAGAGACAACATTCCCACATTTTAGTTATTTTCTGTGCTTTTAGGAATGCCATAAATCCTGTCATTGCTTCTCCTTTGAGCGGTTTTCTAAATCACCACATTTTACTCTTTGGAGCCTGTTCTGTTTTACCAGGAGAAATGAGATGTGTGTTCCCTGCACAAGGTTAATCGATAAAATCTTTACAGTCTCTTCTCATCTGGCCAGCCTCACTTTAATTTCAGTAACAGTGCTGTCAACTCACTCAGAGAGGCAGTTTAAGCTTTCTGAAGCCTTTGTACTTCATTTCCCCATTCTTTTACTCTTTATTGCTAAACCTTTTGAATGTTTTATCCAAGTTTCTGATAGCCAATGATTTTCACAAAACCCAAGCTCTTCAAGTCATGCTACCTCATGAAAATCTCCATTTTTAAGAGTATCTGTTAACCCTCAAGGATGTGGAAGAATGCTTGGAAAACATGTTGCAATGTACGAGAAACACTGAAAAAACAGGGTACAAATATCTTCCAATGCATAGTGTTTCTAAAAGCTCGTATTTTCTTCTTAATCTCATGATTTCTGAGGCCTGATTCATGATTTTCAAATGCTTGAGACTGGCAGTGATATTTGTTCCCAAAAGTACAGCAAATTTTTCTTTTTGGCTAGCTGAGTACCTCAGGACAGTTCTGGACAAGAGTCACTCTGTATCTCACCGCTTGAGCCACTTTCCCCAGCAGCGCTTAATACCGTACTTGACCTTCCTTTCCGATGGAAAAGACTCTTACCCAGCGTTCCAAGTCCTTTTACATCCATTTTTTCACCACCTAAGTGTTGAAATGGATAGTGTGGCAGAAAACATTTATTTTAAAGACATACCAGTCTCATTTACACATGCATCTCTGCAGCTTATACACAGAGACACATCAGAAGACTGGGTGATCAGACACAAAAGCAACAATGAATGCTCCAGGACAGACAGGATTTGCTTCTGCCAGACTGTTTGGTGCTTGTGCCAAATACCTCACCACAGCCTGAGATTTGATGAAGCTGAATGTTTTGGAGAATATTGTGGAAGGCTGCCAACATCACCCTTAAAATTAAAAAAAGCATGAAATATTATTTTTAATTTTATGATTCTGAGAAAAGTAAGGGTTTTATTCAGGATAAGCTTTATGACTGAAATAGATTTTTTTAATTGGCAGTTTCACTGTACTTAATTTTTTCAGATCCATCTGTCTGAAAAAATTAAGGGAAAAGGAACTGAAACGGTGCACAGAACTTCAGCAAGATAACAGGGTTGTTTAAAATTTGTAATATTAATGTACTAAAAATATCTACTCTTTTTTCAGTCTTGTCATTGTAGTATTTGAGAACCTGAGATTTTATATGCATAGCATTCTAGTTTTTAATTAAGGAAATTAAGAATAAGATTAACTGGTTTTCACTATTCTTGTGTCCTTGTTTTTAAAGACCATAATTTAATCAAACATAATTCAAAGTGAATTATCCTGCTAACGTGGCCTAAAGATTACTGCACAGGCAACAAACTCAAGGTTTTCCAAATTAAAAATTACCCTAGACAGACCTGATGGGAGACCTGGGAGCTGGGTTGTTAAACACTGAAAGTAGTGCAAATATGAAAGCATGAAAAGGCCTCTTGGGCATGTCTGTAAAGTATATTTTTAAATACAACCTGAGGAGAAGTGGGAATCACTGAAGAAATTTAAAGGGTAAGTTAGGCTGGTTTATACTGAAAATTTAGGTGGGTCTGGAATTCTGGATAACATGAAGAAGGGTTGACCTACACGTGGCAGCTTCCACTATGAAGAGCCATCAAATGGCCATCAAAGGGCCATCAAACGCAGGTAGTAAGAGCCACAACTGAAACAACCAGGATGTGACAGCAGCCTGCAAACCCACACAGTTCCTTGACTAGGAGCATTGCAGATAAGGCACACGTACATCATCACCAGGGAGGGTAGGATACACACTTCATGGTCAGATCCACTGAACACTACAAAATACAAAAGCTACAAATCCAGGAAATCTGAGCTGACAGAATAGTTGGAACTGGGAGACTACAGCAGGTGTTATGACAGTACCAACATATCCTCGTCCTGTTCCTGCTCATTCCTAGCATCTACTTGCAGCCACTGTTGGAGCCAGGACAATGGTAAAGGAGCCCTTGCTCTGAACTGCTAAGAAAAATCACATGGTTTTATGGCTTAAACACAGATATTATGCATTTGTATCAACTTGCTGGACTCCTGAGCAACCCACTGCAATGATTTTTCCAAATGGCTTCTAACTGGAATGAATATCCAACAAATTTTACGTTCTGCAGCATCACACACCTAAATTTTTATTAAAATAAATTGTTATTCCAATATTCATAGATTCCATCTTTAAAAAGAAAGAGTTTTATTTCCAAAATATTCCTTTTACAGATCTTCTTAATTAAAAAAAAAAAACCTCAAAGTGAAGGTTCTTCTTTAAATAAATAACAAATTTTAAGGAGATTAGGACTATAACGTGTTTTAAAACCTACCATCTTGGTGTGTTAAATAACAAATACGTAATATAAGAATAGATCTTTTTCTGTTCCCAGTTGTCTAGAAGTAATGTCAAAAATGTTTCTAAACAACAGGATTAAAATACTGCACATTACTTATTACGCTGCTTGCAGCTGTACTATCCTCTGCAATCTTAGCTTTTCCAAATGATTAGAGCTATGTATTACAGAATCATGCTTTGTTTACTTTTCTATCTAATATCTTTAATTTGCACTCTGAATAGAAATGCTTTAGGTTCCAACTCAAATAACAGTAGGTTTTGAAGCTGTAGCCGCAAGTGCTTTAATCATGTGCTATATGGAACAAGTTCTAAATATTAAGGAGAATATGAGCTCTAGCAGCTAAATGAAAGGCTGGGATCCAGCAAAACTTCTCTGCAAACACAAACTAAATCTCACTCTCTGTGTGACCTTGAGCAAGCTACTTGATCTTTTTGTGCCTTGTCAAGACAATTATTAAAACTTGGATTTCTCTGACGAACAGATGTTTCTGTACATCAGCACAGAGAATACCAGAGTAAAAACATTACTGAAAACATTCATGACAATAAACCAATGTGGAACCAAATTTCTTTCATTCCCTGTGATTTGCATCTTCATAATTCTTACTGCACTCACTGACAAAGCCACTTAAACCATGAGATCACTTGTTTTCCAACAAATTAAGTCCCAATACTTGCCAATCATTCTGCTTCAGAGGTCAACAAAGATAAAGTCCTTCTCTTCCTTGCATAGATCCTTAAGACCATTAGAATTACATCTATTTGCAAGAAGTGCTCACAAAGCTAACAAGTTCCAAATGTTTCCTTTTCTTAGATGCATGTTTGTTTCAAATCACATGTTTTTAATCTGTGCAAACTGCCCATTTCTTATTAAGTATATGCTGTCCAAGAGAGAGCATAGCTAATACAAGTTAAGAAAAGATGGTTTTTTTACTATCACACAAACTGTTGACCGAGACAAAAAAACCGACTATCTTCTCATGACCAGAGTATGAAGTCTGTAGTACCACTAAGTAAAATACTAATTACAGAGAGTATCATTATTAGAGCTGATTACTTAAAATAGGCCTAACCGTAATTAATACTAAATACATCATGGCAAAAGGTTTGAACGTCTTGAGTCACAATCACATTTACCTAATCATTGTGGGTTCATTATGTGCTATCCCAAGGGGATCATTCAAAGGTTAAGTGCTTATTCAAAGGTTATGTTAAATTCTAGATGTAGTGAAGAGAGGGAGGGAAATGCTTCTGAAGGTGGGACATGCCACCCAGTACCAGCTGAATAAAATCACCTGTCTCAGTGCTAGAGACAGTCTAGATGAAACTCCTAGTTGAGTTACCAGGCTAAACACCTCAATTTAGGTGGGGAAAATGCCAGCGAAATGTGGGACAGTCTTCTTAATGATGCCAGGCAAAAAATGTAAAAATTAACCAAGGTCAGCAAGTCTGTTAGATAGCAAAATACTTCTAGGTTTCTAATTCTTCGATGTGTATTGCTTGGTGATTCTTGCTTGGGAGAAAGAACCTTGAAGCATCTTAAAACTATATGGTTTTGGGTTTTTTTAGTTTATACTCAAATGAATATGCTTTATGCAATTATGACAGCATATAAAAATATAGAGAAATAATATGCTTCAATGTGCATCCAATGGTTCTACTGTAAAAGGAACAGTGTTAAAAGAGACAATGCACGAAACAGGGTAGGGAAAACATTAAAGCTGAGATTCAGGAGAAGCGCTATTCCATAATTAGTGTGACCTCTGGTGGATTCAGATTATTGCTATTCAGGCTAATGTCAAAGAAACACCCATTAGATGTTGCAGACTCGAGATGGCTCCATGAAATTTGCTCTTCTACTAGGCATCATTATAGATTTTGGGCATTATTTTACTTTTGTAACATTCATAAGTTTTTATCACAGGGCAGTTAAAATACAAGTGTTTAAACAGGGGGTTGGTTTGGAGAGTTTTGAGGGGATTTTTTTGCTTTGCTTAGCATAAAAACGTCCAATAAAAATTATTACTTTCACTTAGGACTATTACATGTGACTCCATATTTTCCTAAGGACACAACCTTGTTAAACAACCTTTCTAAGGTTGTTTACAATTAGGGTTTGAAAAATTATTTCAGTTATATAATAATATAGGGATAAATCAGAGTCTCTCTGGTGTTTCAGACTGTTTCCAGAAGGTCATCCCACAACAGCAGTGATGTAATATGTTATGTGTTATATATGCATCTTGTCGTATCACAGCAAGAACCTATTTCATACCAAAAGGAATCCAAAGAGATTTTGGCAAGGAAACAAATCATCCTCAGGACATGTAAGCCAGTGAGGCTCTAGTGGCATCCATTCTTCCAACAAGTGCATGGAGACTAGAACTAGCTGTAGAGCACGGACGGAAAGATTAAAGGGTAATTAAAAAGAATAGTTGAGCAACACTAATGGAATTATGCTTCCTATTTGAGTCTGGTATAAACTCTAATGAGGTTTCCTCCACACAAGTCGAAAATTTTTTCTTTGCCACTGATATTGAAACAGTTCCAGAAATTTGCACTTGGCTCTAGCTGCAATGTCCTGAGTTTTCTCTCCATTCTTATCTAATTCTTAGAGACACTGAAAACCTAACAATGCCAAGCTCTTGAAAGATGTCTTCACATGACAGTTTCCAGCACATAACATTGACAAGGCTCTCTGGTCTCTCACCCATTTCCATGCCGTGAATGAAATGCTGACATATAAAGATGTTAATCCAAGAAACATTTTAACACTTCTAAGTTAAAAGAACCTGGCCATCAAACTCTGCTGTATGTCAATATCACACAGGCAGTTGTCATTACAACTAGCTCTGTCCATCTTTTTTACTGTGATCAGAGGTTGATATGAAACCTGAAGCCTTTTGCCATACTTCTCAAGAAAAGAAAAGAAAAAAGACAAAACAGCCAGAAACCTGACAGATTGTTTCTCAAAGCTGTAACCGCAAAGAGATGCTAGTTAGAAGGTTTCTAATGAGCCTTATGAGTAATTAATCAGTTTCTTCTGGGACAAAACAAATCTTCAGACTCCTACCAGTTACACTGTTGACTAGGGAAAGAGTTGGGTTTTGATGGGATTTTTTTAAGACAGTTAGAGTAGAAAACCATATGGAGTGGCTTCACCTTGCTGTACATGGAACTAAAACATACAGTTCTTTCCTGCGCAGAGAAGTCCCAGCTTAAACTGGGACATTTTTTTCCTGTGAGAGGCCCACTGGAAGGCAACTTCATCAAGTCTCCTCCACAATCACCTCGTGGCTCTGGCCAAGCAGGCACACCAGGTCTGCAAGAGGAGGACAAATGACAGCAAGGCTCACAGCAACTTCGGGGGGTGATGTGCATTCCCTCTTTCACCCCCTTTTTTGAGTAGAACCCAGCACACCAGGCAGCTTCCACCACTTCCCTGGGTACTCAGTGTCCCCCACACCATCCCTTAGTAATCTCTTTCCCAACCTCTATACCATGTCATTTCAGCTTTCATCAGTTCTCCTCCTGGCTTAATTCCTCTCTTTCCTGCTTCTTGGCCCCTTCCCAACCAGTAAAGACTTGGTTAGGACTGAACATTAGCCCTAAAAGGAAAGGACAGAATAACCACAGTCTAGTGGTTACAGATGCTCTTCTAACTTTCAGTCTAAATTTATCTATATCACTTTGCAACGCTGTGCCTTCCTTCAAGAGTTAGGTAAGACTGAGTAGTTCCCAATTGTGTTTATTCTCTGTTGTCCTAACCCACTAAATACATCTACAGACTATTTACACCCCTTATCAGCCTTCACCAGTCAGGCTAAATACCAATTATTTTTAGTCTGCCCTCCTGAAGCAGGCTTCCTCTTCCACCCTTCTCTGCACCTGTTCCAATTGGAATCTTTTTTGTGTTTTTTAACACAAGCAGATAAAATTGTATGAGAATTCAGCTAAGGTCATATTGGTACTACACTGAAAAATTCCTCCTTTGTTTAATGCTTCTGCTAGCAGTATTCTGCCTGAGATTTATATTTACTTTTTTCCCAGCTGTGCCACATCCTTGGCTCAGTCAGAAACTTTTGTCTTTCCCCGCTTTCAACTGCAGCTTCCTGCTTCACATAAAATTTAAGGGAAGCTATGGCAATGAATTGAAATGAATTGAAATGTGTTTAATAACGTCTTGCTTCACTTAATTTAGTCACAATGAAGATTAAATGTTATTTATAGTGCTATTTTACTTGTTTAGGTTAGAAGAATTTCTTATTCTTGAAACTCTAATAACTCAAAAATTATGCCAACAATTATAAACCAAATGCAGGGTGAAGTGCAGGCATCTGTGCCATGGTCTGGGACTGCAGATCCAGAAGCTTCAGCTTTGCTACTGTCAGCTTCAAAGCCTGACTAGAGTTTCATAGATGTCATCATCTTGCTGTAAAAATTAAGACTATTTTAAGAGGTTCCTCAGCTGTTTATAGGGATTCAGATCTCAGCACAATCAATCCAAGAGGTGGGAGCACATGTCTGAGGACATCTTTGGACTCCTCAGATGTGTATTGGACTTACCCTCAGTGCACGTTCAGTATCCTGTAGAGCCTGAGAGTTATCATGGAAATTAGCAATGACTTGAGCACCGAAAGCCACAATCATGCTAAACTAACTCTGGTTGAAACATTAGGTTCTTTGTTTTTTCATATTCCTTGAAAAGGTTATGGCAAAATGACAGATTTACAGATCAGATAATTTTTGTCCAGCTGTTGCTGAAGCTGTGTCTCCTCCCATGCTGGATGTGGCCAGTTAAGCCAGCACTGTGGCTGTGAAGCATTAGTGGAGCAGCAAACCCAGGGATCAAGGCCTTCCATAGATTATGATGCCAGATAGATTATCCTTTATAACAGATAGAATTCCTCAAATCTATATATCTCACAGCTGAAGTAGCTTTATCTGTGCTGTTTAACTCTTCCAGAAAATGCATAATTTCCTCTATTATTTTTTACTGGCTCATTTTGCTGATTGCTGGAGTGTGTGCACATTAGGAAGCTGGCCTTCCAGGCCATGCTCTCAGTTTTGTTTTTACTTTCTTTCAATGATCTGTCATTGGATAAAAAAAGCAGAGCCCTGGGAGCATGATCTGAAATCCCAATTCTGCCCTTGGCCCAAGCAGAGTGATGGATTAGAGCCTATCAGTCTCCCTTCTGTCTCCTGCTCTCCACCTCCAACTTCCCAGCTTTAGCACTAGCCCATCACGCAAGAGGCAGATGACAGCATGTCAGATGGGGAAAGTTGCTTTCCTGACCAAATACAGTACCAGAATGTCTAGAATTTGAATATCAGGACAGTGCTAAGTGGGAAATAAACTCCTCTCTTGAATGAGTGAGAAATAGATTCAAGACTAGACATGAGTGGCTAAATGAAAGTGTTCAGGCTCTGGGTTGGTGTCTAATAAATCTGATTTCCTATGGATTGTCAGGCAAAAAAGAAGGCAGATTGGATGACCACTTGGCCTGTTCCAGAATATTTCTGCCTTTTATCACTCTGCTGCAAGGGTTAATATGATACAGGCTGTAATGAGCTGGCCAGCTCCTGACATGAACAGAATCTGATTGATTATATGCATAGTACACTAACTCTCTGCAGATGATAATGGCCATTCATGTATCATGCATTCAGCAATCACCAACATCTTTAATACAGATGTAAACCTTTGTATTGATGCCAGTTAAGCTACAATGAAGAGAGAAAGAATGTCAGAGAACATTCATTTTATTTCAAAGGGTCACTCCCAGCAGTGCAGCATGCCATTTTGTGCTGCCGTTGTTTCTCAGAAACATAATTCCCAGGAATGTACTGTTCCTCGTTTCAGAAGTAGGGACACAATTAAACAGAGAAATACTGCAAACAGATAAAATCCATTGCAGCACAGCTCTCATCCTTTATGCAACAGCATGACAATGCAATAGCGTTTGTGACAAGATGTCAAAGGGGAGAGGGTGACCACTGTGCCCTGCTGGACCATTTAGGATGAGTTAGACACTAAATGAGTTCCAGTAGGTTTTTCTTACCTTCAGTTCACAAGATGCATTTGCAAGTACAATGCCACGGCATTTTCAGAATAACCTCAGAGCCTCCTGAAATCAGTGAGAGACACAGGAAAATATCACAAAACAAATCTGCAGAAGAATAACTCAAGAAGAAACTTGTGCAGGAAATGGAAAAGAGGTGCAAGTGGAAAAGGGGATAATGTGCAAAAGAAACAAGATATGTTCAAGACCAAAAGAAAGGAAAGAATGGTGAGATACCTGCATTTCCTAGTTCTCAGGATAGTGATATCACATAAAAACTCACACACCAGACCAGAAAGGCAGGGAACGGACAGCAGGGAAACACAGGATGGGTCATAGCAGAAAACTGAAATTGCCAGGATAAGTAAATCGAGCTGAAAAGAGAGGTGAGGTAAACAATAGTTTCAAATTATATGTTTCTTTGCAATAAAAGCTGAGATCAGTACTCCTAGGTGCAAGTACTACATCATACTGCTAAATCCTAGCTTTGTGGTTGAACACAGTCTACTGCTAGAGATGGTGCCCCCAGGCCCTGCCCTCGGCCTGGTGTCAACCTGTTTTGCTTTACACTCAGTTCTTTTCTCTCTTGTGCAAGCACAAGCACTCAGGCAGCAAAGCACCAAAGAGCTCACCTGGCTGAGAAGTAAGAAGGAAAACACAGCCATTCCTCACCTGCATCAGTTTTGCCATCAAATTCAGTAGGAACTGTTGCATATGGTTCTGTCAGCATAACACAGGAGTCAGCAGACAGAGACTGGCATGAAGAACAAGTGTTCATGGAATGGGGCATGGACGCATGCAAAGAATTACACCCTTGACATCTGCTGTTTCTGCTTCATATCTGAAAGAAAGCTTGTATGCCTGATATCTTGTCTGTGTTATTTTATCAGTTAGTCTAATAAAAACAGTAACAGAGAAGGGTCAGAATTAACATTTGGAGCAAAATCAGCTCTATTTTGTAACTAAAATAGTTGTTTCCTTGAATAATTAGTTTCACAAAGTTATCTCTGCTTTGCCTGCCTGCTTCAGTACACTATAAGCCAAGTTTTGCAGCAGTTGGAATTAAATCACAGCAATAGGATTGGTCAGAAAACAGATGATAAAGTAGACTAGCTTAAAGGTCAAAGTCCCAAAGAGTTAAGTATTCTTTGAAGAACATTTCCATCCCCTAATGTAAATGGGTGTAACTCTCAGGCTTGAAGTCATTGATAGGAGTGGCTGATTGCATCAGGTGCATGAATATGGCCCCTGAGAGGCCAAAGTATCCCATGACACCAAATTAGATAAATGGCAGGTTTGCTTTCTCTTTCACTCTCTGAGTAGTACTTCTTGCTTACTTCTTCTCCCTCTCTACCCTCCAGCAAATGTGTAAGTCACTTTTCATGTCAAAATGTCTAACAGGGCTGCTTCTCCTTTCAAGACAAGCTTAACCTATCTGATGTGACATACCAAAACCAGGTATTTAGCAAATCTACATTTGCCCACACTGTATTTAGCCAATATTTTGGCAGAGGTCATTTGACACTGGGACAAATGAGATGGTGTTAGGTGTCTGTATTATATGAAGGAGGGGGAAATATTTAACACCATTATTTTTATATGTATGTTATTCTGAGAGACCTATGTATTCTGATAATTAATAGTCATATGTCCAGAGGCAAAACAGTCACCAATTCAGTTTATTCAGCAGTTCTTGCTGTATTAAGACACTAAGAAAAAAAGAGAAGCAAAAAAACCTTCCATGTGCTGGAAAAGAACAGCCTAGGACACCAGAGAGACAAAGGAATGCAAGTCCACTTAATGTACAATCAATTCACCTCAGTTTATAATGGGAATTAATCTCACTTCCTCCCATGCAGTGAAAAGCATGCAGAGAAGTGTACCTGATGAAAGTATATAAGAAATGTCAAATATTCCACAGGTGCAAGCCAGGAGCTCAATTTAATTGGCAAAACACAATCAAGAGAGAAAACAGACCTAAGGACTTACTGTACTTCTGTTTTCGTATAGCTAATTCCCATGTATGTTAATGCCTTGCAAAAATTATTTGATCTCAACACTTCACAAGAAAAAATCAGAATTATCTGTACTGAAGGGGTCACTTTAGGAGACTAAGGTTCATCATTTCAACCACTCAGCAAAAGCACTCAACGTAAATTAATTTGTGTGAATTTTTAAAGAGGAGATTACTCAAACTAAGATCTGTCACTTTTTTTCTTTTTTCTTTTTTTTTTTTTGGTTTTTTTTTTGTTTTGTTTTGGTTTTTTTTGTTTTTTTTTTGTTTTAATCTACAGTGGGAATTTCAGACCTCTGTGTTTCCTGCCCAGGAAAGTGTCCCATTCAGACCTGGAATTCTGGCATGGATTCAGTTGCCTGTAGATCTGCCCAGACTCTCAGTCCTTCCACTCAAGCAGAGATATATAAAACGTTCCTACAGCCACAAATTAACCCAGAAATAGCAGAACATGGTCACCAGGAACACAAATAGCTGCTATATATAAGATAACACTGTTGATGAACTTCTCTTTTTCTCCTCCAGAATGAATCGCACAGAAGCTGATGGCAATACTGCCCTTGATGATGATGATCAAATAATAGAATCATAGAACAGTTTGGGTAGTAAGGAATGATAAAAATAATCTAGTTCCTGCTTTGTGCAGGAACATCTTCCACTACACAGGTTGCTCAAATCCCCATCCAACCTGGCCTTGTACACTATCAGAGACGGGGCATCCACAATGTCTCTGGGCAATCTGTTCCAGTGCCTCACCACTCTCATAGTAAAAGAATTTCTTCCTAATACCTAATCTAAACCTACCCCCTTTCATCTTAAAGCCATTGCCCCTTGTCACTGCATGCCCTTGTAAAAAGTCCCTCTCCAGGTTTCTTGTCACCCCCTGTTATGTACCAGAAGGTGCTATAAGGTCTTCCTGGAGCCTTCTCTTCTCTGGGCTGAACAACCTCAATTCTCTCAGCCTGTCTTTCATAAGAGAGGTTCTTCAGCCTTCTGATCATCTTCATGGTCCTCCTCTGGAGTTGCTCCAGCAGGTCCACATCCTTCTGATGCTGAGGCCCCAGAGCTGGATGCAGTACTCTGAGTGGGGTCTCAAAAGACCAGAGTAGAGGGGTAGAATCACCTCCCTCGATCTGCTGGTCACACTCCCTTTGATGCAGCCCAGGACGTGGTTGGCTGTCTGGGCTGTGAGGGCACACTTCTGGATCGTGTTGAGCTTCTAATCACCCATCACTCCCAAATCCTTCTCCTCAGGGCTGCTCTCAATCCATTCTCCACCCAGTCTGTGTTTGCGCTTGGGATTGCCCCAACCCAGGTGCAGGACCTTGCACTTGGCCTTGCTGAACTTCATGATGTTTGCACAGACCCACATCTCAAGCCTGTCCAGGTCCCTCTGGATAACACCCCTTCCCTCCAGTGTGTTGTCTGCTCCTTGTAGCTTGGTGTCATTGAAAACTTCCTGAGGGTGCCCTCAGTCCCACTGTCCATGTCACTGACAAAGATGTTAAACAGCTCCCGTCCCAACACCAGTCCCTGAGGAATGTCCCTCATCACTCTTTGAGCATGACCATCCAGCCAATTCCTTATCCTCTGAGTGGTTCATGCATAAAATCCTTGTTTCTCCAGTTTAGAAACACAGATCTTGTAGGATGAACAACTAAAATAGGGGATGATTCCTGTACCCTCAGTTCTCTACTTGATTTTGAGTGACTAGTTGAGATGCAGAAATCCAGAATATCATCAAAATAGGATGTAAACACCTTCAGGCCTTAGAATTCCAGCCAGCAGCAGATTTCCTCGCAGGTAACAGTTATAATTTAGTGTCAATCCTTCTGTCCCCAAAACAGTGAGTAGCTGAGGTCTCTTAACATTGCAGTGAGATGGAAGCTTGTTCTTCTACTCTGTCATATCTCTGAAAAGCGTTGGGGAGGTCCCTTGCCTACTGCAGAGTTTGTTGAGCCTCTCTTGTGGATCATTTTAATCACTACATGCTAAAATTGCAAGTCCAAACAGAGCCCATGAGCCCCAGTATGATATCCTACTATAACAGTCATCCTCACCACCCCAAATTTCTTGGCTAAACAGAAGGAAGAAGTACCCACAAACAAATGGCACATTCGATAGATTTTAGACACTAATCTCCAAAACTGCAGAATGTTCTGCTTCTTGATGCTCCCCAATTATATCTCCCCTGAAGCCCTTCAAAATTCATTTCTGGACAACCACTGGGAAGCACCACAGGATGAACTGCCTGAGCAGCTCAACACCCACCTGAGGCCTAAACCTTCTTCAGGTCCACAGACCAGGCACTCTCTGTCAATCTCTCCTGAGACACTCAATCTAGCAAGTGCTTGAAGGAACATGCAAAAGGCAGCAACAGCTGCCATCCTTTTCCAAAACTGCTCAGTTTAACCAACATTGGTTTTGCTCCCTCTCTTGCTGCCAGCTATGGAGACCCACACTTCCCTTTCACCAGCTCTTGCATTCATATGACCCCTTGGAAAGTGAATTTAGCTCACTAAACTGGCAGAAATCTAACCCAACAAAACAAAACAAATCAAGAAAAAGTGAATACTTTTCACCACTTTAGTGAGCTAATGGATCAGACACATCCCAGAGATGACAGGAGACAAATGGAGCATGTGCCCAGGAACAGGCCTGCCCCTTTTACCAGCAGCAAGTTCGTGGGCTGAATCAGCTGCCTCATGAAGCCTCACCTGCAGGAGAGGAGAAAGGCTGTTGGAGAGGCCAGATACTCTGAAGAGGACTGGGAGAGATAGAGTGAGATCTTTCTAGTCCAGCTGCAGTGCTGGAGGGCCCAAGCTCTAGAAAAGTGGGGCTAGGTAAGACTAAGTCTTCTCAGAGGAGAGTTGCCACCATCTGGCTTGAAGTTTGGTCACCCATCAGCTCCAAAATAAAAGGAAAGGCAGGAAAGGCAGGAAAGGCAAGGGAGGTTGTCAAAGCCCATCAGCCCGTGGAGCAGGGGTACTGCTGGACTAGTCGTGCCTTTGAAAGGATAGTGCTACAGTTGGCTGTGAGCACAAAAAATGATGTGTCCTATAATAAGAAAATTAAGGACCAATCACAATGAAGTTTACCACAGCAACTGAGGACATTAAGGACTGAGCTGAAATAAAAGCCAACCTAACACAGCAAAACTGGACCACATGCAACATTTTCTGGTTAGTATATACAATTGAGAAACATCAGAGAGCAAGAAGTCTGGGTTGACAAAGCAAGTAAATAATTTGTCAAAGAGAAGAACCTGCCCCGTGTTATATCCATGTATGGATATAATTGACCACATTTCATCTTAGGAGAAAAGAAAAGTTGTGGCCGACTTCAAAGGGAACTGAACAAAAGTATTCTAATGATTAATGAATTAGCATCGTTGAAGTAAACGAGCTATTCTGAATGCCTGCCCAGAGGCAGTCATGGGAAAGTTTCCAGAACTATTGTCATTTTTCCTGGAACTCATTGACTTTAAGGACTCCACAGCTGCAAGAATTGTGTGAGCATTTCAAGACTGTCATTTTCACCACTGATTTTCTGAAAAATTCTTCCTGAACTGATTTTTATTGGTTTCAGCTGGGGAATCCATTGCACCCAGCCAGGAAATGCCACATGCCTCCTAAGCTACTGCTCTATTCTTCTTGCACTGATGCTATCAGAGTCTCAAATTCACTGCAGGGAGAGCACTGGGGGCCAAATTTGCCCTCTGATGTATGCACACAGCTCCCATAGAGCTAATGCAGAATTTTTTCGCCTTTGATGCCTCTTATAAAGAAGCCTGGAAGTATTGCATTAGAACAGGGAGTTCACACTATTGGTGGTCTCCATTGTCATTAACACAGTTAGTGGCATTCCAGTGAAAAACACAGAACAACTCTTTTGTTTGTTTGTTTTATAAGCAGATCTTCCAGGGTGGGATCTGGCTTGCTCAAATCCTGCCAAAGATTCAACTTCAGCCTCTATAATCCACGTAAACCAAGAGTGATCCATTCTGCCTTCTTTTGAGAACAGTCTAACCTTTTAGACACTTATTAATCAGGCACTTTCCTCATCTGACTGAAAACTCTCCAGGCAACTAATTCACAGCTCCATGCTTAGCAAGGCCAACTGAGCATACTCAAAAAAGGAGTTAAGGAGGGTATCTCACTCCTGTTCCCACTCCCAGTCACACCAAGCCATCGCTTCTGTTGTGCTAACAGTGATGCTCACAGGACCCTTGCTGTGGCAATTTAACTCACTACGTGGCACAAAATCACCCACTTCTTTGCTGGGCTTGTTTTCTGCCACTACAGTGAATTGAATCAGCTCCCAGGGGGATCTCAGTCCCAAAGCCAGGTAAGTGGTTGCACATGCAGACAGGAAGTGTGAATGCGACAACTTTCACAGCATTTTGGCTCATGAAATTGGTTGCTCAATTGCCAGTTTGTGTTCAGAAGGTTCATTTCTGGGGAGAGAGGAGCTCATTCCAGCTAAGTCATCTGCTGCAACCTGCAAGCAGGAAATTACCATGGATCTATCTCTACCCTCAGCAAAATATGAAAAATTAGGTAAGGGCAAGGCTACAGCTAGTGTGAATCACTGACTCTTGAAAAACCTACATCAGGCAAGTTCGTTCAGTCAACTTGGCTTTTTCTTTGATTCAGTTTGGAGTTTTTTCTATGAAGTCTAATAAAGAGAGACAAACTGGAGCAAATCGTTAAAGTGAAGTAAATACATATAAACATAATTTCACATTGAAGGAAACATAAGTGAAGACATGTAACTTGGAGCAGAACTGAAATCCACGCCCTCCAGCTGTAGCCAGCTCACCTCCTCCTTCCCCCATGAGCACACACCCGGGTGTGCTGCTCTGTGGAACTGCTCTGGTCCTCTGTCCAGACTCCCAGCTTCTGCAGAGCTTTGATCACAGCTCCTTCCTGAATGCATTCTTGTGTGCTGGAGCAGCCATGTGAGGGGCCTTGATGGGACTGAGTGCTGAGAGCTGCAACAGAAACTCATTTAGTTTGATGTGACAAAACTGCTCCTCAGACAAATGCTCCATGGTGGTCCCATGGTAGAAACATGTGTAGAAGGCCTTGCTGAAGTAATAATACTGAAGTAATTTCATGCCTCCACCCAGTTCCAGGCCTTGGAAATTTGTCATCCTCAGCTGGTATAAATGGATGCAGCTTCTCTGAATTCAGTGAGGCCATGTTAGTTTACTGAGGGTTCAAATTTACTGAAGGTCTGGTCTTCATGGTCTTACAGTAAACTACCATAATGAGCTTTATTCTGAGTCCTATTTATAAATAAAAACTTGTTCTTCATAAGTTCAACATTTCTCAAGTCACAAAAATGCTCAATTTTTTCTAGCTCGTGATTAGGGAATAGACTTACAGACTATCTGTATTTATAAGTATCTAAATACTTAAACTCTCTTGTTTCACAACAATTAAGGACCAAGTTCTGTAGGAGACATCCTATAAAAGAATTCTTTCCCAGATCTACAATTAGGCTTCAGAAGAATCTGATATCCATAGATTACAAAGAAGAAATATTAACACCTAAAGCAAGTAAATCAATGTGTGAACTTCCACAATACTTTCTGAAGCAGTTATTTGCATACCTGTATTCAAGTTCTTATGAGGTCATTCATTAAGCAACTCCATCACTTGCTTAACTGCCATCAGTAACATATATACACATGTCATTTTGGCAGTCTACTAAATCACTGACAGCATTTATCCAGCAATTTTTCAAGTACATGGAAGGTCTAGATTCCCAGGGCCACCAGTGGTACAAAAGAAAGAGGATACAACAGACTTCTTTGCCATCAAAAGAAACCAGCCATGAATCCATCAGGAGTTCCTGAGCAGAAGGGCTCACAAATGAGCTTAGACTAGATTTGGGCACAACAGAAAAAGTTCCAAAGAGCTTGATGTGACACATAGGTTGAAATTGCAAACAGCTTTGCCTCTCCACAAGAAGGGGCCAATATAGTCCCATATCTTACTTGCAAATCTGGTGTTCTAACAACCATCTGAAATTCTGAAATTGATGCAGAACATTAAAACTGTTAAGCTGTTTAAGTCTGATGGGATACATTAGGTGGGGCCAGTTCTCTAGTAACTGGATATGAACTGAAATTTATTGAAACTAAGGTCTCTTCCAATCCAAGCTATTCTGTGATTCTATGAAACACTGTTTAACAGCTATTTTATTTAATGAAGTAAAATCACAACCAGGTTTGACATTTTCCTAAGGCCAACGGAAAAAGTTAGAGCATTAGAGAATTTCATTGCCTGCTTAGAACGCAACATTTCACACTGGAGCAGGATGGAAATCACAGAGATCACTGCCAGGCATGCAGGTTTGTTCTTACAAGATCTCTCAGACTCAAACTAATTCTAGAATAAAGAAAAACTGCGCTTCAAACTACCCTGTAGTACAAAAGTTCCAGTGACAAAATTCTACTCTCTTCTTTTATATTTCACCTACACTTTCAAGTCCTCCTCTACTATGCTGTCAAGTTCTGTTAGCATCAGCACACTGTTAAAGAGACTGGAAACAAACCACAAGAAAACCTGTCTTGCTAAAATAAACCTGATTTTTCTTTACATGTGAGCTGACTAAGTAGCATTAAAAAACAAGCACTTTGCTTTAGTTTAGTGAAGAGGTTTGCCAGAACTGCAAAATTTTGGATAGAAACTTGGTTTTTAATTTTGTCTTTCAAATTTTTGTTTGTTACTTTCAAAGTCAAACAGATTTAGGCTTGTGTTTTGACCTCTTCTGCAGGTTTTGTTCTCAGTGACCCACCATTCCAATATCTCCCCTCAGATCCTAAGCTTCCTGTTAACAAAGGACAGTATATTTACACACTCGCTTGCTAACATAATGAGCGTAGTTTTAAACCAGAACTGCTGTACGCTTGAATTTGAAATTCTCAGGGAATGGCTAAATGAAGGCAGACACAGGAGGGGCTAAAAGTAATTAAAGGTAAATTTGCATTAAAATTATAGAGGCTAAAGAAGGATGGTGAGCAATGAACCATCTCTTTTCCATTAACCAATTAAGGGGAAAAGAACATTGAGCCGAAGGTGTTAACGAAAGATTTCATTAGCATTGGATGATATATAGAACTGGCCTATTTAAAGAAGGTTACAGTTTGTTCAGTGGAAAGGAAAAGTCTGACATAGTAAGCTTCCTCTGAAGTCCAAACAGAGAGAGATTTCTTGCTTTAAGATCCAATATTAAAAGGGGTAAAAGACTGTTGGGACTGTCTTGGATTAGAGCACAGCATAACATCACATTGGGAAATTCACACGGCAAAGCTTGTGATGGTCGCAACAAAAATGACCTCGAGTGTATAATTTGGTGTTTTGAATTTCCCAACCTTTAGCTGAAAAAGGAATATTACAAGGCCTGTTCAAGTTGGCCAAATATTCAAACACTTTTATTGTCAGTGAACAGAGATAAATACTTGACAAGAGGTATTAATCCTAGGCTGATATTCTTTATGGAGTCTAACACTCTTGGGAGTGCTCTATCCACTGACTGGAGAGAAATCCTGCACATCTGGTCTAGGTACCTAATGTCTAGGTGTGTAGGATACATGAGCTGACTCCTTCCCAGCAAGTTCTCAAAATGTATCTGTCCTTGAGCAAAATGGACAGTACTTGCCTGGACAGACTCCACTCCAAGGCGTAGGGAGGGATGGGGTAAAGCAGGTGGAAGTGGATTTGTGACTGTGGATTTTTAGAAGACAAAGTGGCAAAGAGCAAAAAGGACAATGGACTTTAGGAAAACAGCCATCAAGAAATGCCATTTTAACCGGTTAGAAAGAAAAAAAGAGTCCAGTTCTTTAAAGAAACAACGATGAGGGCATAGTCAAAAACCAATAATTCTTCCAATCCATGTCTCATTGTCAGATGGTGGCACAGCACTTCACAAAAGATGCCAGCCTTTTGTGGGGAGTCTAAAGAAGATGTCTAGAAATTTGAGGAAAATTAGGAATTGCTGAAGGAACTCAGAATATTTAAGCCTAGGGAAGAAAAAAACAGACTGATTTACAAAATTGTGATAATTTTTAAATATAGAGTAGTGCACATGAAGAGGATTAAGTTAGCATGAACATGTTTGATTTTGAATTGGCCAAAAATGCTCTGAAAAAAAGTTTAGGTTGATATTAGAGACTTCTTTCTCTAGCAAGACTAGTGAGGTTGTGCAGTGGAAACTCAGCAGTCCTAAACTATTAACAGAGTTTTACTAACAGCTTTCATCAGTGCCTGCAATAAACATCGATAATTGCCTTGGAGAAAGTGGTGGAGTAGATGATCTCAGTCATTTCCTAAAGCAGACTCCAGGAAGGCTAATTTTAGCCTAGAGATGCTAATTCGTCTTGGCTCTCTCCATAGTTAGTCAAGAACAGCTCCCTTAGATGCAGATACAGAAGTCTCCCCACTGGCCTAACATGAATAGCCCCAATATTTTCCCAAAGCTAAGTACACCCATGCTGGTCCCCTCCCTCCACTAATGCCACAAACAGTTTTGTGCTCCTTTCAATCCACTTACAATCTTCTCTTCCTGATCTTTTCAAATACCAGACCTCAGCCTGTGACACCTAAAGAGATTCCCGTTCCTTCTCTCTGTTATCCTTGTTCCTTATTTCTTAGTTTTGAAGAAGCATAATTTATCAAGAATTTTTACCAAACACCTCAGACCAACAGGGTTGTGTATGAGGAATGCCTCGGTCCCAGTTACAGCCAGGTCTGTTTTTCAGGAAGTGCAATTACAATATCACAAGTGTCCTTCGTCTCCAAATTTTTTAATCAACACAAACTAATCAGCAGATATTGGTGCTCTCTGGAATATTCCCTTAGGTTTGAAAAGTAGTCACAAGTCAGCAATCATTCTTAAATACTTGCACGAGAAAACGAGTGGCCTCTTTGCCTTCCAAAAAAACCTCATAGAGCACCTTCAAGATTAAATATAATTTAGTAGGGCACATTGCCCAAGAGTGAAAACAAAACAAAAACGTAATCCCTGACAGACAGAGGTCAACAACAACAACAGGCTCACAGTCACTATCAGGTTTCCGCCAGGGATAGGGTTCAACTTCCACTGTACAGGTTATGTGCAGGTTCAGTGACCACAGAACATGCCCTTGAGCCACCCACTTTCCTCAGGGCAGGCTGGCTGCAGAGTGTGTTACCCAGTCCTATCTTGTGCAGATGCTTCAGTCTGCATTGCATGTGCTAGGCTAACTGACAAGTGACACTGACCATTCAGGGTGAGACCACAGGCACTGCCTGAATCTCAGATGCACACATGCAACCCCCCCACACTATGCTTCTTCTAGGAACAAGGCAAAAAATACATTGTGGCCATCTGGTCATTGTATGAATTGCTTTTGCTTGTCAGGAAACACTTGGGGACCCCTTGTTCAAACAACCCTCAGTTCAGAAATCAAGATTATATCTAAAGCCTCAGAAGATAAAGCATAGTACAAGGTAATCCAAAGACACGTGCAGGTTTCAAAATGATTAGAAGAATAAACACTTAAATCTCAAGTACTGCTCAGCCTTTAACATTATGGTCTGCTAACCCCAGCATTGTTCAGCTGCAGATCCTCTCCATCATTTGCTTCTGTATTATAAGCTACCACACTGGGAGTCCCTGGGTGAGTGACAGCAGATGATGTGGTAAGACAAGGCCATGGCCTGGTATCAACACAGGCAGCATAGCCCCAGCACCGAACACACCTAATTTACCATTACATTCCCACTAGCCAGCTGCAGGATAAAAAGGGCTGTGGATAACTACCGGGGGCTGTAACAATGGAACCATAGAATCATTAGAGTTGGAAAAGACCACCAAGATCATCAAGTCCAACCTTTGACTGAACACCATCTTGTCAACTAAACCATGGCACTCAGTGCCACGTTCAGTCATTTCTTGAACGCTTCCAGCGATGGTGACTCCACCACTTCCCTGGGCAGCCAATGCATCGGGCATTCCAATGCGTGACAACACTTTTTCCATGAAGAAACTCATCCTGATGTCCAACCTAATGTTTTGGAAGGAAGCAAAAATGATGCTTACACTGTCAAAAAGGTCCATAGGTCACAGCTGCTTCCATGGGAGATACAAAGCAGTATGAAGCCAAAGCAGACCACTGGGCTGAAGTGTTGTTGGCAGGAAACACTTGAGGCTTGGCAGAGGAACTCAGCTGTTCAAGAAATCTGAAAGGAGTAGCGTGAATGATCAGCTACAAACTCATTCACACAAGAACTTTGATTCTGAATTAGATACCATGAAAAGGTAAAACCACATTATCTGTTGACAATCAGGCAATCCTACTACATCATAAGGGAAAAAAAGCCTGAAAATGCCATTGCTCTCAGTAAAAACCAGAATGAGAGACACAAGTGATAGTTTGCTTAAAGTAACCAGACAGTGGCCAGAGAGAAGGAACTTGCTAAGAGAGAAAGCAGAGCAGCACTTGGTGAGAAGGTACAGGCAAAGGCCATTTCTGTAAGTGCCAGAACTAAGGCTTAAAGAAGGAAGAGGTCAAGATGAAAGAGATTAATTAAATGGTCCCTTAGGTGCACCCCCAGCTGGAAAAGTGAGACTGTTCAGGAAAAAAGAGCAAGCAGTAAATAGGTACAAATCTTACTACGAAAAATAAACAAACCAGCAAATATCATTCAACAGACACACTTGGTTTATTTTTCAGCTCATTGAATTGAACTCACTTAAACAAGATTATGATAAATATTAAGACCCATTCTGCCTAAGAAAAGCAACAATATATTAACATAAGCCATGCCAACTGAATACTGAATGCACCATAGGAATGCTATTGAATAAGAATGAATAAGAAATATTGAATGCCTGGAGATTATTATCTTAATGATGCCTCCATTATTCATGTCATGACCAGAGCTCAGCATTCCTATAGAGTAGCCCTGCATAGCTTCCAGCAAACTCCTGTTTCTTTTCTATTCCAAATGGTGAAGTTTTGTCTCAAGGTTTTAAAAAGGTTTGTCGGTGAAGGACTGAAGATACGTCTTGCTGAGGTGCATGAACAGTTATTGACTCTTCTGAAAAATATTCATCATATTTATGAGTTTAAAACAAAATTTCTTTGAAGCATTTTCAGGCATTGTTTTACAGTTTTCCACACATAAATTTTCGATACAAATAACAGCAGATTCAAACACTCTACTGGTATTTCCAAGTAGTCCATAATCATCAAACTGGCAGCTCTACGGCACCAGCAATACCACCTGTAATTTAAGATGTATGCATAAATAGTCAAGGGTGTAAAAAAAGACTGTCAGCTTTTCTGAATGTGAATGCTACAGAGTGAATTACTGCAGTCCCTTTTCTCAGGTGATTCAGATTTATAATGAACAAATTTCTCATGAATCCTCAGCAAGTATGCAGACAACTGAATACTAGCCAAAGATACAGCAAAAAGGTAGGCTGAAACACAGGAAGAGAAGTGTAATAGTAGCAATATATAATTTATTCCAGTATCCCAGTTACACTTGTATCTGCTTTCATCTCCACCCAGATATTTTCCTGCACCTTATAAAGAAATGTCAAGCACATTCCTAATCTGGTGTTGAGTGTAATCCGACATTTGGAAAAGTTTGGTAACTAGAAGGTGAGGTCACATACACCCCTGAGAGAATCTGGATACTTCAAAGGATGAAGTTACCAAGCAAGCAGAAATTATTTTTGCAACTTGCACCACAATGCTAAGATTACATCTTTCTCCGTTATTACTGGATGGAAAATAATCCTTATTCAAACACTAGTGTTCAAAGACAGACAGAGGTTCTTGGCAGATAGCAGGGCCCATTCACTTAATAAACATGAAAAAGTATTTTTTAAATACCAGTCACATTTCTAAAAGAGGAGGAGGAAAGGTTCTCCATACAATACCCCAAATAATGAGCAACATAGGAAGGTGAGAATGGCTGTCTACGATGGCAGAGTAGCCCAGCTCCCTTCAGTAGAACCACAAAAATCCCAGTAGGTCCCTGGTCCCCCTTGCCCACGGCCCTGCCAGAGCAGCAATAGTGCTGTGGTCCTCACCTCTAATGCATCAGGCTCCAGCTGTCCTTTCCCTGTGTGCAGACTCCTATGGCCCCCTGTCATGGGGGCTTCTTGTACATTAGTTTTCAGTCTGCCCAGCACCTTCCACATGCACCTTGTGCTCTTCCTTACCAGTGCCTCACAGCACCATGGGCCTTCCTCAGGCCCTTTCCCATCAGAAGTCAGCTCTACACAGACCCCCTCAGCCTTTCTTACCTTTCCCTGTGTACCAGCCCTTTGTGAAAGATCCCTATCCCACTTGATGAGAGTAAATCATTCAGTCATCACCATTTCTAGCCTATCTTTCACCAGAGATCAGATCACCTCCCCCTGCTGTTCCACATCTTCATTTCCATTCGTGTCTTCCCTGCTCACTATTTATTTTGTACAGCAGGCAGCTTCAAACCTCATTTTTACCATCTGGAATACAAGACAGCATACTTTGAAGAGTTCCCCTCCACCATATTTAATCCAAATACTTTAGCCTTGTGGGGATGAGTTGGTTTTGTCAGTAATTTGAGTAATAAGAGCACAAACATAATTGTTAACTGAGCCAAGCTGTTCCTGAGCTTTCCGCAGTAAAATTCCTGTCCTAAATCACAGCTCCCTGTGTTTTAAGGGAGAAATGCTCTTCCAGCTCCATCTGTCTTACCAGAATGGAGTCAGTGTCTTTCACCTGACTCCAAATAGGCAAGAGAGTTGCAGGAACCAGAAATTTGCTAACAAATGACTGAGAGGATTGAGAAGATCAGAATGCCAGCTTGCTATAGAAGTTTTAATAAATGAGAACAGTCCAGTTAATAATGGCCTTTTTAATTTTCCTTTCAGATCTATTCAGTAGACGAGAAATTCTTTTCAAGGAAGATATTCCCAGCTTCTGGTTTGGAATTGGACCCCTTAGTTAATATTTTTCTTTAAATTCCATGGCCTATTTGCCTTCATTCCTGAAGACCTTATTTTTTCTTTTCAAAGACCATGAAAGCTCCTATTAAGTGTTCATCGGAACACACACATCAGTTCTTGTGTGCTGCCTTCTAGCAGAATGCTTTTAATTGAAAGGAAAACCCAGCCTCCTGCTAGGTTTGGGTGGGCTGCAATTAGTTCCATACTAGTTAGTTTTTCCAGAAAGTCATATAACTCTTCTACACAGGCATTCCCACTCTGGTCCAGCTGCAAACAATATGCTGAGTCAGCAAAAAAAAAAAGCGTCAGAAGGAATTTTTCATTGAATTAAGAATCCCGTCTGTCCTCAAATCTTATAAAATATGTGTTGGATTCCATCTGTCCTGGAAGATACCCACTCTGATCATGACAGCTCCTGGCACTCGCATGGGACCCGTGTGCCTGCAGTGATACTGCGAATTCCCTCACTGCGTAGAGGCTTTGGACTCCATCAGCCAGGGACAACACCTTGCAAGCTAATGATGTGGGCCTGTGTGGGAAGAAAAATACAAATGTCCCCTTGTGCCTGAACCACACTGCTTCAGTGAAAAAAAAAAGTGTCTTCCTTACTTGCAAGGAAAACAAAATCCACTGCCCTACTAATAAGTTGCAGTGACTGAAGCTGAGAGCAAAGCTTGCCGAACATCTGAATTTTGGCAAATTGAGATGCAGACAAAAGTTGGAGGAAACCTTTTTCAGGGTACTTCTGGTTTATTTGAAGCCAACAAAGCATGAAATGGTCTTAGCAGTTTGTTATGTTTTGATGTAATGTGAGGATTCAGAATATCTTGACAAGTAGAGTAGGAGCTCAAGTTTCAGTTCGTTGATTGGTGGTTTTCTGGATTGGTCCAAGAAATGTATTCAAACAGTATGTGCAGCAGAAACCATTGTAGTCATGAATGTTCAATGGCAAACATCTCAAAGTGGACATCGGATAATGAAAATGACAGTTAAGTAAATAATCTTTCTCATTTCCAAAGACAACTGTTAGAATGGGGAAATGTTTTATCTTTTCATGTGCACCAAAGTGTGTGCTAAGATTTTTCTATGTTCTGACAAAAAACCATGAACCACAGGCACATTCATAACCTTTATTAGACCTAAGAAACACTTCAGTTGAGACCCATGAATTTTGCAGGGTTTCACATCCATGACTTGTATCAGCATAGTCGGTCCTCTAACACAATGATTACTGCATAAAAATTCAAAATAGTCAGCCCACATTTAGCTTATTCTTTCACAAGCTTCTCTTGATAGTAGTAAAAGACACCAGGTAAATTTTGCTTTGTTAACTATAAAGGAAAGTGTCACTTTTTTATTTCACATGGGAAATGAAAAAAGAAATCTTTATTTGAACTTTTTCAAGTTGCAGGCTTTCATCATGGGAAATTTTTGAGAATTTTAAAGGAGTGTTTTAGTTTCACTTTGATTCAAAATATGAAGAGTTTTTGCCAAAAAGCCCCAATAGTATAAATTAAAATGATTCAGATATATTTCTTTATGAAACATGACTTAGTATGAAAAGCACTTTTGGATGCATTTGCTGCGGGAAATTGAAAATTTCCAGTGGAAATAAAGTAACACCATAAAAAATCAGCATTAACAAAACAGTATTTTTGGTAAGAAAATCTTCTGCACTAAATACTGTGGCCAAGAGTAATTACAGTTTATCCAAAAGCCTGAGAGAGCTACAATGGATTTTTGGAACCTTTTAAAAAAAACCCACCTAATGCAGTAATAATGTTGCACAGTGAGAGTGTGAAAAGATTATAGTGAAAGGTTTGTATCCCAGCAGCACCTGAATATAAACAACATGTTTGTTTAACTGACAACAGCTTTTTCCATACAGGATTTTAAATTTGCAGAAAACTATAAATAGATAGCACTTTCACTGAAAGCATTAAATTAACCAACTGGGTACTCGACTTTGTAATGTGGAGCAATGTAGAGTAATAATGAACACCATGTGTGTGTGATAATGGGGGTTGTAGAAAATAGATCTGGCCAGCTGAGTGAAAAGGCAATGCTAAAAAAGAAAAAATCTGAAGTCCAAGCCAAAACAAGTGACCTAGTGGAGCAAGTAAAGGTTTGTATTTGGGGCACGCTAGAGGCCTGAGAGAGATCAGCAATTCAGCAGGGTATTTTTAAGCATATGCTCAAGGCCCTCCTTATTCGGCAGGAAACTTAAGCATATGCTCAGAGGTTAAGCATCAGCTAAAGTCTCATTGATGTCAATGGGTCTTAAACACATGCCTAGAGATACATATGTGCTGAAGTGCGTTTACAAATAAGAATGGACTGGGGATCAGGGCCTCAGTCCCCTGGTATTTCATAGCAGGCTAACCCTGCAACCTCCTGGCTTTCCAAATTCTTCGGAGTAGATCTCATTTATTATACACACAGGACCAGACTTAAGCGTTAAGAACTCGCATTACTGTACATAACTGCCATTGGCCCTTTGGTACTGAAATAAATACAAAAGTACAGATACATTTACAAAACACCAGTAATTTCTACTGCAATGTGTCCAAAGAATTCTCTTAATGATAACAGTGAAAGCATAAAATAAGCAGAAATGCGACTTTTGAGCAGGTCATTTAGGCTTTCCATTACTGATGTAAGAAGACTTCCACAAGAATGTATTTAAAGATAAAACCGAATCTTAACTGAAAACTGATGTAATTTATTTTGAAAGAGCACATGGCACTCTTAATTTTCGTGCAGCCAATGGATCTGTATTTTCTTATGACCTTCTGTGCCTGATTAGTCCACTTATCAACCACAGAGCTGACTGGACATCACTGTAACAGCAGAACAGTCACTTTCTTTGCCAAATCACCTTCATGAAGGCAAACTGCAAAGCATTAATCTGCCACGATACAAATTTCGAAATCCACAAAAGTTATTCTCTGAATCTCAGATGGCAGGTTAACATTATGAAAAAAATCCCCAAAAATTTTAGTTAAGTTATGTCTGACTCAAATATGGCTTGTCCTTCTTTAAAACTGCATGAAAATATACCATAAAGTGGGAAGGGAAATTGTATGGTCAGATTACTAATGATATTCAATATTTTTTCCATTAAGTTAGTACAGAATTTGAAATTATCAGTGAAAATCCTTCCTGTGCATTTCAGTGAACCTGAGCAACACTTGGTCTCTGCATTTTGTAACTCTCCAAGGATAAATATGCGGCAGAGGAAATGGTAATAAAGACGCATTGCAGGGCCAGTTGAGAACTACTATAGATGGATTCTGTAAATGATGGCCCATTTTAAAACACCCTTAACGCAACAGGAGCAAACTGGGGTGCATTTGAGCAGCAGGATGCTGCCAGAGTACTGCTGTGTGCAAGCACTGCATTGCTTTTCTCCAGTGATACCACAGAAACAATTATAGCAAAAAGCTGACTTAAACAAACAAACAAACAAGATAACTTCAATAAAATTTTTGAAGAAAATCTATTATTTACACGTGTGTTTTCATTCTGTCACTGGACTCACGTCTTTAACTGGAGAGCATTACAGTTTGGCATTTCCTGCAAATGCACTGAGGAAAAGCCACAGCAATACAGTATTCCTTCCATAGATGTTAACATTTAAAGACTCACAGAAGTGGCTAATGTTCAACTTCTGGTTAACATTTGATTACTTTCTTGCTTTGTTTTTCCAGATGAAGACAACCTGGTGAAAGCATTCCCACATTCCTCTTTGCACTTCTGCTATGACAAAACTTAGCTGATGTCGGCAAATTCAAGTTCTAAAAGCATATATCTTTGTCCAATTTTGTTTCAAGTTTCTGCCTCTCTATTAACTATGGAAGAGCACCTCTTCCTTCTTGCCCAAGAAAGCTGCTGGTTATCATTCCCATCCCTCCGGTCGGTCGAGTAACACATGATACTAGCCTAGTATAAATACAAAACAGGTTCCTATGGAATCTGAAATACTGTTTATACATCCTACCACTGACCACAGTGGAACAATGGTGTGCCAATGACACAGAAAAAAAATAACTCTATTTGCTTGCTCTTTCTGTGCCTCTGTCTGAAATATACCTAACTCCAAAGCTATTATTTATAGTTATGAGGTGACAACTGAGAGCTAGCAGTCTGCTGAGTGAAAAAATGTTTGCATTTATCCCTTTTAGAGATATCCTATATATGCACACACATGCATGTGCAGCAGCTATTCATACTGCATAGGGAGAAATACCTAATCAACTACAGTGCTTATTCAGTGGTATGAAAGAAAAGTTCTTTATTTTGTGTGAATTAAGTGACAGGACTTCATTATTTAAGATTATTCAAAATGAAAATAATTTTAATCAAAGCCTGCAGCTACACTGGCATTGTTTAAAACACTGAGAAGCAGTGTTGTAAGTTTTCTGTGAACACTTCTGGGTATCGTTTTTAATGAAAAAATCACCTCTTCTGAATTGCTTGTAAATACGTTTTTTTTAAAGTCAATCTTGAGCAAAAAGGTTGGACAGGATAGACGTTAGGAGGAATTTCTTCACAGATAGGGTTGTCAAGCACTGGAATAGGCTTCCCAGGGAGGTGGTGGAGTCACCATCTCTGGAAGTGTTTAAGAAAAGACTGGATGTGGCACTTAGTGCCTTGGTCTAGTTGGCAAGGGTTGTTCAGCCAAATATTGGACTCAATGATCTCAGAGGTCTTTTCCAACCTAATTGATTCTGTGGAAAAAAATTTACATTGTTCACACAATCACCAAAATGCTGATGTTGGAGGGGTCTTCGGGAGGTCATCTCTAGTTCAGCTGCCTGTCTGCAGAACTATGACCAACACCAGACCAAGCCGCCCACGGTTTTCTTTAGTCAAGTCCCGAAAACCTTTAGGGATAGATATTCTGCTGTCACAGTATCCCGCAGTGGTAGGGAGGAGAAGAGAGATCCACTAGGCAGGAATTGTGCAGCAAGATCGATTTATTTAATTATTTTACAACTCTTTTATAGACTTTTTTCTTCATAGTCTAATTGGTCAAAGGATCAGCCACCCCTTGGGGTGATGGGTAAAATCCTAAAACATCCATTGTCAAAATATTTTTCTACTGTACCATAAACAAAGGTTTGCAAGGTCACAGGTGTTCATAGTTTATAGAACTCTACTAATATCTTCCGTGAGAGAGAAAAATATCTCACGGGACTGGAAAGAAGCAAGAAAAGTTCTTGCTAGCAGCAATATTGTATCCACATTCTGCCTCTTCTCTGGGTGCCTTGCTCCAATCCTCCAAAGCAAAAAGATTATTCCTAGCTTCCATTCTAACTTCCACAGTCACAATTTGATGTTGTGACACCTTTTTGGCCACTTGAAACTATGAAGAAGGGTTTAGCTTCATCATCTCCGTGGCTTGCCTTCAAGCAGTTCCAGACTGCCCATAGCTGCCTCCTCATCAGGCTCTACAAGCACAGCACCCTTCACCTTTCTGTCCTCCAGGCTTCTGGCCACCTGGTAGCCCTCCACTAGTCCGTCACCAGCATCTGTACGCTCCCAATGTTTCCGCCAACCTCACACATCACTTCTGTAGTTATGACAAATAGGATGAGCTCAGCTTCATCAGAGTTGCTTGGAAGATTGTCACTGAACAACCCCTTTACTCTGCTTGGGATTTATGGTCCAGCCTTTGACAGGCCCAGCTGAGGCAGTCTAAGACACCAGTGCCCCAGGCTGTGCTTTTTCCCAGTTCCAGAGGTGACCACCCCTAGCTCAGAGATGGCAGAAACTGTTGTGCCCCAACAGCCCTCTTCTGTTAACTCTGCTGTGGGGACAGCACAGGGTGGCAGATCATGAGGCCTATAATGGCTGCCATCACCACACCTAAACCCCTTGGAGGTCATTTCCAGGCAGACTTTACCTCTGAATTTCAAACAGTGTCATTATTCCTAGACCATTTTTCTCCATGAATGGGTCATTTCAAGGAAATATAAAAAACAATTCTATGATCAGATGCAGTCTAAGTCTTATGACCGCTGCCTTTGATTTAAGAGGAGCAGAAATCCCCTGCACAACTCTTTCCAGCAGGCAAGCATTTAATAAATCTTGTGAAAGTGTGAGGAAAATATGGGAAAAAAGGAGACACTGATAAGAGAAATACTTTCAAAATAGACAGCAACAACAGACAGTTCAAAGTCATTTTCTAGCCAAGTATTTACAAGAGTTCTCTGTCATCATTTCCCATGGAGGAAAAAAGTCAAAAACAAATAGGTAGAAATCTGAAAGTCTGAACCACAGGAAGTCTGTTGTACTGTCCTTCGAAGGGAAGGTTAGAACTTATGTCAAAATAGGAGGTCTGTGTTTTTCTAATCACACAGAACTTATGGTCTGCATCAGTTCTTGGCCCCTGACTGCATGGATTATGGTGGGTACTAACCCTCTCATGAACAGTGCGATAGACTTTGGCCTCTTCTTCAGCAGTTCAGCTGTGTACTTCCCTCCTTAAGGTGGGAGAGACAACTACTGAACAGAAGAACCACATTCTCATAGCTGTGATTCCACCCAAACCTCAGATTTCAGCATGTCGGGACATTCTGTCCATGTTTCCTACTGAGCAAAGCTAACTTCTCTTCCCTATTCTTTTAGGTATCTCCCTGCTCAGTACCTTGTTTATAGTCTCTGGGCTGCTTTCCAGAAGCCATCAAAGCTGCCTGGCTCTCCCCACAAGCTAGGAAGAGAGGATGAGGTGGGATTTAGGTTATCTGACTGTGGCCCGAAGCAAAAAGTCCAAGTATCCTGCCAGCAGGTGACAATTGCTTGGCTCTCCTCACCTTAGCCATCATGCATGCTTGATCCAGGCCAAATCCCACCCAGTCCAGGGGCTATCCATTCCTACAACCTTCCAGTCAGCCTCTGGGAGCAGAGTGTATACACACACACACTCCTCAGGCGGTTCCCTGTGAGCGTGCCAGGCCATTAAAAATGTTTCTTGTTCCCAGCTTAGAAATATTTGACCGGCTGAAGAGAAATATACTTTTGGCATGTACTCCCAACCCACACTTTGTTTTCATATTCTTTTCTATCAGTAAAGACATTTTAATAAGCCACAAAAAAGTTCTGGATGAATTTGCTCAGTTAAAAGTATTTCTGAATCTACACTGTAAACAGAAACAGAGAGGTGACTCAACAGCAACACTTCCTAAAACCCCAGGACTCAACAGTAAGTTACATACAGGAAACAAGATAGTTCTAGTCATAAAAAGCAAACTCTACTCTCATACTGGGAATTTCTGTCATCTATATGAGACATAGTAATATGTAATCAGACCTCTTCCATGTTATTTGCCCAATGCCTTAGCATGCAAATTAGTTCTAGAGAAGTAAAGTCTAATTTAATAAGCCTATTATGACAATTTGAAGGAGACATCTTTCCCTTTTGCACTCCAGGCAAACCACCTCTGAAGATGCCGACATTCACTTGCTTTCCAGCCATCAGCTGACACAGAATGGCAGTGGCAAAAGCCAGCAAATTCTCTCCAGAACTCTCCTGGAGACACAGTGATTTGGGATGGGATTCAGGATTTTGAGTAAAGCTAGATATCAGCTCAGTTTGTACCATCACAGCAGCACGGAACAATTTCAACACTGATGAAACAAGTGGAGCAATACCTGCTGTTCCCTCTGCTTGGATACACTCCTATTTCCTTCATATCCCTCTATGCAGTTGGGACACTGGTACAAGGAGACCATGTATAATCAATTGCATGAAGATTCATATTCTCAAGGAATAAACCTTCTAACACCCTGTGAGGCTGAGGCTGGAGGTACAAAAAAAAAAGTTTAACAAGTTTGGCCCCACCTTTTTTATGCCTGTTTTAGGGTCGGAGGTGCCATCAGATAACCCCTTTCTCAATGGAAAGGGAAAAATAAAAGTTCTGGTAGTTGATTTGTTGTTTTTGTGAACATTCTGTTCTAAACTCAGAAACTGTGCTGTTTTCAAGTTTTTGCTTTTGCAGGGAGAAAAAAGTGATCCCCTTCAAAGGGAGGATAGAAGTGCATTAAAAAAAAAAAGAAAAAATAAGAATTGCATACTTTAGGAATGTTTCTCACAGGAAAAATAAGGACACTCACAAAAGGACATACAAAGCAAAATTCGCAGGGGTATAAGACCATAAAAAAGGAAATATTAAAGCTTACTAAACTTTTCTGCTAATCACACACCTAACCTGTCTGACTCCTCTCACACACAACTGGACAGGCTGCTCCTAGGTAAACGTCAGTAAGAACAGACTGCACTACAGCAGACTTGGCATCTTGACCCAGACTAACACTCTTACACGGACATTAAGGACATTGCTAAAGAAACACAGGCCCTATTGTTGATCACTGCTTTTAGCAAACTTCCCTCACAGCCTTAGCTAAGCACCATATTAAATTGTGACGAAATCACTAGAACTACTATGTTGCAAGTGACTTTTAAATCAAGTGCATCAGTTACACGATATTTAGCACTGTGCTGTAAAGGGTGGTAAATGGAGGTGTCATAAATATTTGACTTTATCATCTGTTGACTCATAATCCAGATGCCAATGGGATATAAATCATGTAAAGCATGTTTCCAGATTAGGAAAGTCTGGCTGTTCACTATTGTTCTAGCGAACCACATTATTTCTTTGTAGGATCAGGAGTGCCCTCTGATGGATAGCAGCTATTACTGGGAAGTAAGAATTGACTGGAAAGAAGCACATCCTAAATCGTCTACACTGTACAAGATGTTCTCACTTCCTGCACTATACATTTACAGCCTTCTGTATGCTCAGCTACTATAATAACCAACTTTGTCTTGTTGGAAACAACTTTCTGCATATTTCTCTTTCCATTTCTGTAAACTATATTGGTATCACAGATGCAATCAGGGCACTGCATATGCATACATCTAGTTGTAAAATAAACTAATTGAAAGAAATTTAAGACATAAACTGCAAAATTTGTGTAACAAGCTCTGAGAAAGGCCTTGAAAGGCTCTGACAAATTCAGATTCCCCAAAATTGAGATATTCACCTGAATATCAAGAAAGATATAACTGGGGAAAACAGGTAAACTCTCTTAAGAAGTGCTTATGTGCATATAAGAGCCAAAGAGATTGTATGTATTTTTCTGGCTCTATAAGCTAACATGTTAACTCACTCTGCAAACTTTGCCTCATTTACATGCTTAGATGATTCACAGCAGAACTGTGAGAAAACAGGATTTTTTTTTTTCTCCCTCATCTGTTACTGTACCTGTCTGTCAGGTATTGAGCATCTTTAGGCTGCTTGTAATTTTAAATTTTATCACCTCTAGTATCAACTGCCCTTTCCAAACTGATTTGGGAGCTGGAGAAGAGTCACAGACTTGGAGCTTTCTGTGAAGACAACCACTGCTCCCAGTACCTGGTAACACCTCTCCCTTCCACTGGAGTAGCAGGACTGGACCTAACACCTTTGGTGAGACAAAATCCCCCCAAACTGGTCTCAAACACACACTTTCCCTATTATACAGCAAAAAATATATAAATGCAAATTTGAAATATCCAAACCCTTACAATACTCATAAACTGCACCTTAGGGTTAACAGTAATTAATACTAATACTGACCACCAGAAGACCCTTTAAAAAGGCAAAATACTAAGAGTTGCACATTGTTTAATAAGTTACAGATTCGAACACCCACAAGTTTCAGAACAAAACGGATCTCCTTAGATGTGCAAAAGATGATGGGTGGCATCAAGGAATACGGCTGGGGAACAGGGAGCTGTGTGCATTTTCCCCGCATCTCCATCACGGCTGCCAATGTACAGAGGCAGCAGCCATTTTGCCCTCGGTCTGTTGCACCCTGTTAGCAGAGACACGCCCAAACTCTGCTCTCTCACTGCTACTTCATTTTACTGTTATTTTTAAAATCTAAGCCAAATGTCATTTTTAGATTTTCCCTCTGATGAGGAAAGCAGGAGGAGATAACAACTTCGAATGAAAGAGACCAGCAGAAAGTGTTTCTGTGACAGATTTTACTCGAGTTTTACATATACCGTAGAACCCTAAATATTCCGAAATAGGCAATACTTGGATACTATGATTGTAGTGTCCCTTTTCCACACGGAATTGCAGCCAGCTGAGACTCAGACTGGGATTGTCCAGACACTGACCTGGATGGAATATGAGGCCTCTCCCCAGCAAATCCGTTAGTGGAGAGCCCTGGCGATCCCGTGTGAAGCCCAGCAGCCCGGCTCGCCCCGGAGCAGCGGGCACGCTGCCGGGTGCGCCTCCAGGCCCCTGAGGGCACTCCCTCGCAGGCAAAGGAGGTTCCTACTGCTCGTTCTGCCTCGGTCTGAAGAAAAACTGCTCAAGCCCTTGTCTCTGAGGGGTTTCTACACCCCGGAGGAGATGCTCTGGGGCGAGAGCAGGAGGAGGCAGGCGCCCGGCTCGGGCCGTGCGGGACCCGAGGCGGGCGAGCGGCTCTGCCCCGGCCGCTCCTGCCCCGGCACTGGCCCCTCACAGAGGGCACTGCAATTCCCCAGCTGGCGACGGGGAAGGGGAAACCTGTGTCCCCTCAGCTGCCCACGGCCCCCACATGCCGTCTAACAAAGTTTCGCCCAATCGCTCCCGACGGTCAAGCTCCTAAGGCTTCAGCCTCCGCCGCGATCACCCCGGGCCGCGAGAAGGAGGCAACGGGGGAAGACCGAGCCACTGCAGCTCGGAGCCGGCAGAGCCACCGCCTTTCCCAGCTGGAGGGCTCCCCGCCCGCAGCGATCCGCCACCGCCCGCATCCCGCCCCGCGGTGGCTGCGCAGCGGCGGGAGGCAGCGGCGGCGCGCAGGTGAGCAGCGCGGGCGCGGAGGGCAGCGCAGGAAGGGCCGGCCCGGCAGCGATCCCTGACACCGCCGCACTGACACTGCGTGTGCCTCGGGAGCACGCAGGGCAGCGGGTGCGACGAGTGCCCTGGAGCGGTCGGAGCCGCCTTAGAAAAGGCAGGAAGACGGCCTGGGAAATCACTTGGAATTTTAGCAAATTTATGCTGAATTGGTGGAAGAATGTTAAGGTCTAGCATCCTTTCTACTTTTCAGTGGGCCCGTTTAATTTTCTATTCAGATTACTGGTTCATGAAAATGTCTAAAGCTGCGCCTTTTGGCTTGTTTTAGAGCAGGACTTCCACTTTCCTGCTATAAACCTCTCCCGCACATCTACCACTGCCACCCACACCTCCCTTCTGAAGACGCTGAGGTGCCGTGCCGAGCCTCGGGGCCATGCTGCAGCCTCGGCACCTCACGGAGCTTGATCCAAATCCGTCTGAGTCCAGATCCAGCCTTCTTGCCTAAATACCCCTCCACGTGAATTTTGTACTTCCTTGCATTTTCCCGTGTGGGTTTGGGGAAGGGTCTGGAGCACAAGTCTTATGAGGAGTGGCTGAGAGAGCTGGGGATGTTTAGCCTGGAGAAGAGGAAGCTCGGGGTAACGTTATCACTCTCTACAATTCCCTGAAAGGAGGGTGTAGCCAGCTGGGGGTCGGCCTCTTCTCCCAGGCAACCAGCGACAGGACAAGAGGACATAGTCTAAAACTGCATCGGGGAGCTTTAAGTTGGACGTTGGGAGGAATTTCTCCACAGAAAAGGTGATTAGACATTGGAATGGGATGCCCAAGAAGGTGGTGGAGTCACCATCTCTGGAGGTGGTAAAGGAAAGACCAGATGTGGCACTCAGTGCCATGGTCTTGTTGACAAGGTGGTGTTGAGGCATAGGTTGGACTTGATCTCAAAGGTTTTTTCCAACCTAATTGATTCTGTGATGCAGTTGCTGTCACCCACAGGCCTGCTGCCATCTGTGAGTCTGATGGGTGACTTGCATATACACACCCCAGGCAAGTGGCATTACAGCTCTGCAGGAAAGGTTTGTAGCAGAAAACTGGAAGTCCTGCTCTAAAACCAGCCAAAGGGCACCACTTTAGATATTTTCATGAACAAATAATCTGAATAGAAAATAAAACAGGTCCACTAAAAAAATGGAAAAGGAATTTTATTTTGACCTTAACACTTTTCCACTTATTAAAGAATAAACTAGCTAAAATTCAAAATGGTGTGCACTTCCAAATTAAAAAAAAAAAAAAGAAAGAAAATTTCAATTTAAAAGGTGAAACAGGTTATGCTCTTAGCATCTCTTCAAAACACTTTTCCATTAAGATCAATAGGAACTGACCCTTTTAGCTTGACATTTTGTTCCAAATGTAAGCATTGTCTAGTGAGATAATAATCATTATAATAATCATCATTATAATATCACCAGCATTATTTGGCATCAGAAATACCAAGAGATCCCAGTTCTCTTCTGAAATCCCAGTGTCTCTGGTATCTAGATGTAGCAGTGCGCAATACCTGTTGTTACTCGTTAGCTATGGCAGTAGCATCTGCAAAATAAAATCTGTTTCCAAAATGTGAGATGGGTGGTAAAGTGGTTGGGATAAGGGGAGATACTTGTAGTTTTCTAAGAGGAGCTAAACTGTATGGGAATAACTCAGAAACAACAGCTGACTTATAAGTATGCAAAATAATATAGTAAAAGAAGATGTCTACTGGGTCTTTCCTGTGTTCATGGCCTTTGGTGAAGTGCTTATGTTACTAACAGTGTCAGAAGGAAAGTACTTGAGCTGGAGCCAGGGAAAGAGAATTACAGATTTTTGAGGTTGTCCTTCAGGGAAAACTTTATCATTTGAAATTGTCCTGGGTTTCTGTAGAATAAAATACTGCCTTTTGTTGCTGCATAGCACTGGAGAACCAAAATTAGTGCCATTTGTTCTCTTAAGTGACCAGGGACCAGTTAAGTAGTGTGTCACCATTCCTGTGTGAACACATGATTTAAATTTATTCTTCAAAGTTTTACTGGAGTTACTCTTTATAGGTGAGGCCTTTCAGATCCGGCATACCTGTCTCTGCCATAAATAAGGAAACAGAAGAGCGATGTTGTATGTTTTGTTTTGCTTGTCATTCCTCTGATCTGAAATCTTCTTTTGATTTGCTGACGATTCAGGGCAATCATGAATCAAACACAATAGATATGAGAAACGCAGAATTAAAAGCAGTCCAGAAACAGAACTCCATGGACCAAAAGGCAGTGAATTCCCTAGCCACTGGGATGGATGGACTTTAATTTGTCAATAATTCATTGGTGTTATGGAGAAATATCAATAATAAAATGATATGAAAATACCAGTCTTGCTGCTTTATGGACAAATCGACCTAGCCAGTCCAACACCTTGAATGAGGGGAGACTGACATGCAAACCATGGTCTATACATCTTTACCCTTCAGGCATGCCGAGGTGATGGCAAGATCAAAGAGGCTTTTGAAATGCCAAGTTCTGAGAAAGGAAATTGGGAAATATAACTCCAGAGTTAGCTGGAGGGGGCAGGGATGAGGGTCATGTTAGAAGGTGTTAACCACTGTAGAGAGAAGAGAGACTCTTATCCCAGATGGTGCAGACATTTCATTGTTGAAATACAACTGTGACCAGCCCATGTTATAAGGTAATGAAATCTGTCACAACTGGAACATCAAAAGTGGTCACAGGCTATAAATGAACGGTGTTTGTGGGAGCAGTAGGGGCAAGAAATGTCGGACACTGGAGGCTGTGTCTCTGAGACACCATAGTCAAGAGGATCAGAAAGGAGAGGAAGGAAGAGATTGTCTTGCTGACAGCTGCCCGAGGATAGGAGCGGAGGACAAGTAAGATATTGCTTCCTTTGTAATGAATCCAAGATGTACCTCTGTAGCCTGACATTTACTGAGTAAACTGTGTTAGTTGCTCACTCAGACAAGTGCTTTCAGTCCACTCTGGTTTTCCTATACATTCTTAGTACATTCTGTTTTAATTAGACCAGTTGAGTCCTTGATTGTTTGCAAATTTCATGCAGACTTTCCCTTAGCGGTGCTTCTAAAGAAGAGGAACTACAGAAAGATGCCTGGAGCCTATCATAGTTGGGATTTTTGGTCAAAGGGGCTTGGACTATGGAGAATTCTCACAGGAGATGGCACTTGCAGAACTGGGGACCGGCAAACACAAAGGAAACACCTGGATGGTAGGAAGTCTTTATCTTCCTCTGATTTTCTTATGACTTAGATCTGAGTATAATGGAAGCCAAATCAGAAAGAGGGATGTCAGTCACCTTTCATGAAAATCAATGCTGCAGAGTAGAAATGTACTGAAAAGTACAAACTAATTGCCTGAAAATAGGGGAGAGCAGACTAAAAAATGCAAGTAGCAGAACTAGACACTTCCAGCAGAGTGCAGCATCACCCTGGATGAGCTGTGCGTGAGCATGAAGGCTGTGAACCACTTGCCTCCCGGTAAAATGAGAAGTGTCTGTTGCAAATAAATCTCTCAGAAAAATAATTATGCCTTTCCATTTTTGACCTTTGAATAATACTTAGATGCTCTTAAATGATTGACTGTGTACATTCTTTATCACTGACACTGATAAATGTGTTGGGGATGGAAAGTAGGAGAAAGAATCTGGGACTGAAATTGGGAGTGGTAGCCAGGATGATCCAGGCCAGACATATGGGGAGGAGTGGAGGGTTAGCCAAAAAAATAATGAGTTGACTGGTAGCCTGGTGATAGGGCAGGACATTGGAAATAAATGAACTCACAGGACTGACAGAGAAAAGAATGAAATGAGAGGAAGTACAGGCAAAGAGAATGGGATTAGTACCTGGAGCCAGAGACAGGAAATAGAAAAACATACTGGAAGAGATGAGACAGGTGGGATCAAAGAGAGAAGGAATAAGCAGAAAGGATATTCTGTTAACCAGCAAAGGCCACCTCTTTACAGAGGCCTTGGGACGCATATGTGCCACTATTCTGCTTCCTGCGAGTCTCTGTGAAATCCCATGTCTGACATGATACAATATTGTCCTATCAAGGATGAAAACATGCTGTTGCTGCCTCTCCTTTTGAAAAAAGTCACCAGGAAGAGGTCAATACTGTGGATTTAGAGCTCCCAAGCCAACTGTGGTATCATAGAGAAAATGAGATGCTGTCACATGATAGAACTTATGACTTTTTGTTCTCATTTTCTTTTTTAAAAAAACTAGGACATTGCAGAAAAAGTGATTTTTTTTTAATTTTCTTAAGTTTGCAGAGTCAAATCTAGAAAAGTCCAGCAATGGGGACAATCAGAGGATTTTACCCAATCCTCTGTGAAAAGGCATTATGATGTGTCCTTGAAGTACATGGCCACATGGGCCTTTTTCCACTGGAATTCTGTTTCATTTTCTGTATGGAAAAAGCTTGGTTTGGGGGTGATCTGATTTGTACAGTGAAGGAGGGTGACTTCCCTCCCTTTATACCTCATTTGTTGCAGAAATACAAAGGACATAAGACATGAGGAGAGAGGTTTATAGAAGAAGGGTGATGTCATGGTTAGAGTTACTGAACAAACCCTGAGTAACAGCACTTTACTTCAGCACCTTAGGACCTTCCTAGCTTTGACATGTGTCTTGGTTTGAAAGGCAGGTATCCGCCAAGGAAGGCAGGAGCCTCCCTTGAAATGAAAAATGCAACCCCCTTCCCTCCAAATTATTGTAATTTTGAAATTAAGGGGCTTTCAGGCAAAGACATGAGGAATAGGAATAACAGTTCTTTACTATTATATATCTATATGTGTGTAACCAGTCAAACAAAACAGCAATAACCATGGCAGTGACAGCAAACAATCACAAACCCAGTGCCAGCCTTCTCGGCTGTCAGGCCCTTTCCCCTCGGGTGCAGTTCCGCTCGCAGCCGGCAGGGGCGCTGGCGGCTCCCGGTGAGCAGGGCAGGTGCGATGGTTCCCCCGCGGCTGCAGGGGGCGCTGCGGAGCGAGCTCGGGGAGCGCGCGGCACCGGTGCCCTGGGATCCCGGGAAGGATGGAACAAAGGCTTCACAAACCCCTGGGCAGCCGATCCTGGTGTCCGGCCGGACCCTCGGGAACAGCAGGCTGGAACAGCAGGCTGGAACTGCAGGGACAAGCACAAATCCCGGGTGGCAGACAAGACATATCAAACTCCAGAGCTGCAGCGGGAATCCCCGGAGGTCTCGGCAGGCAGGGCGTGCGGGGCTACGATACAGTGAAGGCTCAAAGCAGCGACAGGGGCAGGGCAGCCGCAGCCTGGCTCCCAGTGGGGCAGGGAAAGGTGGGCTTGGGATCCCGGGGTTTCTCCCTGAGGCACCCCAGCAGATGGTGAACAGGTCCGTCTTTTAGTAAGGTGGGGTGTTAGGGTCCCTGTGCAACAGCTGCTCCAGTGAGCAAGCTCCACTCACAGTAGAAGGAAGGCAGCCAAAAGCAGAAGCCTGCAGCAGCAACCTATCCTCTCTCCCTCCAGGAGCACCAGCCAGCCCGGGGTGTACCCAACCCCCAGGTGAAAGTAGCCAGTTGGACCCCTCCCTCTGTGGCCAGGTTTTTTGTTTTTCTTAAGCACCCAGTAATTTGTTGCCCTGGCAACATATATGGGAAAAAGAAAACAGAACTCCTAAAAACCCCAACAACATGGTATCTGGGAATTCACTTAGTGAAACTTTGCTAGTCACTTCTGTTTTCTCCTGCTTATTTTGCTCACTTTTGTTTTCTAAGCAGTGATCATGTCATAGGGTGCTTGACTTGAGAATCAGTGGTGTGCAGTGTGTAGGACTACCAAAGGCTACAGCTGAAGCGGTACCATGGTTGAGACAAGGACTACACCCACCTGGGTTCTCTGGAAAGCCATGTCTTTGGAGACTGAAGCTGAGGAAGGTGACAATTCTAATCTTAATTTCTGTGCGGCATAAATCACTGATTTATAAAATGGTGATGATGACGTCACTACATCACTCCAGAGAAGCGGTCTAGAAATGAAATAATATTTTGGTAACTCTGAGGGTACAGCAGTGAGGGATTCCATAGTCCATCTTGCACATGAATCAGAAGTCCAATTGGAAAGCATATTTTATGACCTTCTAATTAAAACTCAATCATAACATATACACAGTGAGGTGAAATTAATATTGTATGGTCAACATGGGATTCATCTGACCTACTTTTAGTCATCTAGACTTGCTCGAGTCAGTAGGGATTTTATTCCAAAGTAGATTTCCATGACAGGCAGGGCTCTGCATCTAGTTGCTAGCTGCTTTCTCAGAGAAAATTTATTTGAGAACTAGGTATTTTGCTTCATGGCTTAAAAATTTCACATTGATATTTCACACTGTTTGTGGAAACCAATGTACTTTAGTAGTGGCAGGTGCAAAATACGCAACTACACCAGGTCAGTCAAGAAGAGACCCATCTATCTGGTGAATTTGATTTCCATACTCTATTTTCTCACCAAACAATAAAGGTCTAAGTAAAATCCCACTTTAATCTCAAAACTTGTTTAATTTTAGATTCCTACATTATCTTTTCCAGACCCTTTTTTTTCTGCCTGATACTTTTTCCTAGACAGTTCTTTGTTTAACAGCCTGCTCCATGTACTCTTAATCTGAACTGTAAACTCTAGCCTAGGGGTTCTTTTTTATGTGTTGTCTATGCAACACCTAACATCTGAGACACCTCTTGGGTTTGAAACTTAGCACTTCTATAGAACAGGTAATACATACCCATAATACCAGTACCATAATGGTTTCAGTCAAGTAGAAGCGAAGCCATATATGTCAGAAATTCATGGCTGAATCTAGCACTGCATCCAGGAGGTCTAAACAGTACTGGTAAAGTTTCTACAGTGAACTATTATATGCAGGTGCCATGGGAATGGAAACAGAGACTGAGGAAGTTAAATCTGCCTTCAGCAGCAGCACAGGGTTCAACCAACCACACGTGGTTGCTGTTCCATTCTAAGGGAAGAAGTAGTGACTGTCCCTTACCAGCTGGAAGGGATGCTATGAGTCACTGGCACCTTCCCACTCAGCTCTGCTCTACTGTGGAAAGGAAGGAGCATTTTTCTAGAGTTTTTTTGCACATTTCTGACTAGCCATACTGCCTGAGAAACCTCATTATAGAGCTCCCCCCAAAAAATTGGGGGTGATAGACATTCTGCCTATCTCCTCAATCACATGCACAGAGTAGTGAATTATCCTCAAAGACAGCAAAGTACCTTCTGATTTTATTAAAATCACTATACCAGATATAAAGCAGTAGATATTATATAAGTTAATGCCACAAGGCTAACAGCAATTAGTGATATCAGCAGAAACAGATGCACAGGAAGTTCCACATGAATATGAGGAAGAACTTCTTTACTGTGCAGGTGACTGAGCACTGGAACAGATTGCCCAGAGAGGCTGTGGAGTCTCCCTCACTGGAGATATTCAAGAACCATCTGGATTCAATTCTGTGCTTGAGCAGGGAGGTTGGACAAGATTACCCACTGTGGTTCCTTCTAACCTTACCCATTCTGTGATTCTGTGATACCGAGAAAAGTAAAAAATACAGCTGCATCAAAAGGGACTGAGTCTGTCTGGACTAAACATTGCAATGAAAGTTCGTACTTCTAAGACACAGAAGGGAGAGACAGGAGATGAGGATGCCCACTGCACATGGATGGAAATGAAAATGATGTCCAAAGGATTTAATGAGGAAAAGAACAGTGTGGGGGATTGTTCTGTCTTATAAGACATACCTAAGAGCCCATTACCACAGGCATGAGAGTCAGCCCTGGAAAAGCAATGACAGCATGTCTCAGAGATTATGTGAGCCAGGACAAAGTGAGGCTGTGCATGGAGGTGATGAGCTATATGAGAAGCCAAGGACATTTTTTATGTCCCTGACAGCCTTCTGAAGTCTGCTGAGGCAGTTCATTGCTCTGGGCTCTCACTCAGGTGAGAAGTGACTGACCTCAGGTCAGACTCCCTCCATCACACAGCTAGAAGGACAGCCTACGGTCGAGGCTGAAGAGGGAAGTCTGGTTATTCCTGTAATACCTCCAAGCAAAGAAATGCTGTGAATCACCATTCCTTGCAGCTTAGTAGATTGCTGAGCCAGACCACCCTGGCATCTTTGTGGTAGAGAATGAGAAATTCTACCCATGTGGGATATTTACCCAGCTGGCTGGTAGGGTCTGTGACAGCTCTTAGTCATCTCGGAGCCAGTCCCTGAAGAGAGGACTTTCTTGGCCTCAGTGCTGTGAGTTCCTCATCCAGTGCGGCTGAGTGGCCCTGTCTTGGCCCATTCCACAATATTTGGAAACCGAGTATTTTGTAATATCCAACATGAGCTGCTAGGCACTGCAACAGAGATGCCAGGAAGGCATCCAGGAAGGAAACAGTGACAAAACAAGCCTTTTACCGGAAGCCCTGTGTGGACACTCCAGAAACGTTTTCTAGCAACCTTTGAAACCTAAAGTCAAGATATATAAATTAGCCTTTGTTCCACACTGGTCTCCAAAGTAAGACCAAGAATTTGTTTCCCATCCAGTTCTGCTAGGTGACCTAGAGGAACAATACAGAGGAACCTACTTCATATAGGAAAACAATGAAGGAGAGGTGCTACCCATGGTCTCTCAAGGTACTGCTGGCTGGCTGTGGAGGTCACCAGTGAAGGTTTGCAATACTTGCCCATGTCAGAACTAGACCTGCGTGAGAGGTTTGGAGATGGTTAAAGAAACTTCAGAAGAGCTTTTCTGAGATATATGCCAGTGCTGAATATGAAGACTGATCTCCACTGTCACCGGATGTGCCACTGACATCCTGGAGCAAGTCTTAATCACTTCTTTTGGAGGAGCAGAAGGGGAAAAAGGAAGGAGTCAACTAAGTTACACATTAAGCCCTTTTTTCCCTCTCTTTAAGCGCTCTTTCTCATAGACTTGCTAGACAGACACCCTCTGATGCTTTCTTGTGTTCTCTCACTTCAGCTCCAGCAGTTCCAGGTTTATTTCTGTGCATTTTCACAATGTTACTCTTTTCCTTAAAGCATCAGTGGTAGGCTGGAAAGGCAGTGATAGGAGCAGATGGATTAGGTATCCAGTGACATCTTGTTTTAGTAGCACATCCCTTGGCTCAGATATTCTTGTTTTGGGCATCCCAACATGATTCTGGCGTAGGCCATTTTAGCATACAGCTAGTCCCACATATTTTCCCTCTTATTGCCTGAATTAATATCCAAGAAGCTGTTTTCCAGGATAAAAACAGCATCATCAAAGAGCCCTTCCCACAACAAAAGGATGTATATTTATGCATCTGATCACCTTGTGAATGGATATCACATGAGATGAAACCTTCACAGAATCAGAAGGAGAATCTTTCTAAGAGAGTCACCATGAACGGCCAAGGCCAAGGCCAGCAGACACAAGTGGCAGGGTAACCCCCCACGAGCGCTTTATTGTCCACCCTGTTCCATGAGGAGCAGGGTCAATCCAGGACAGCCCAGGCTGTTTCTGCTACACCCTGCCCAACCAGACTAAAGCATGCATGTTCCAGGCCCAAGGAGCTCTGTGGCATGTGGGGTAGGGCTGTGCTGTACAAGCCAAAGACAGTATTGTGTATACAAGTCCTTTTTGCTTCCTTTGGGGTTTTCCTGTGTCTCTGTGTTTGCACACAGCTGTGGTGGGCAGAACCAGCATTTGTTTAGAAATGGTGTGGCTGTGGACAGGGATTGATGAGGAGAGGAAACCAGGCCAGACAGATGCCAACGAGATAAATGGTGTTGGTGCACACAAATATCCAGAAGCAGAGCGACTGGCCAGAGTTATCTTTGTTTCTCACACAGCTGACTTCCTAGCAGATTTGAGACACTTTGTAATGATGGTGTTGCTATTTGTCTAGCAGATTAGACCAGGGCCACTGGATCAGGACGAAGTGGATGTGACTAAACTCAGGACCAGTGTTTACTTTCAACATATAGTGAGCCATTCAAACTTACCAAGTCAGCAGAGATCTAGTCACTACAGGGAATGCTCTCCAAAGAGCAATTCGTCAGACCAGCTATGGCATGAGACACTCAGTTGCCCAAAAAGAAACAGACATCCAGACCTCTGCCATATGAGGCTGGCAGGTATGGCACAAGACCTACACAAGATCCTCTTTACTAGAGGGAAACCTGGAAACCACCAAACAAAACCAGCACCTATGTCCGAGTGATGAGTCCCAGCAGGTGTGTTGACTTTAGTGTGACCAGATCCCTCTCTAACTGCCCATGACTGTCCCAAACAGATTTCCATTGGCCACAGTGACAGTTTAAGCAAACTAGAGCACATGTAGGCATTTCCTTGTGGACACCTAAATGTGTCTTGGCTTTGATATGAATCCCAGCCAGGCTGCCAGCACAAGCCAGCTGAGGAAGAAAGCATAGCCAAAGAGGATGTGAAAAGGAGGGGACGAAGTCAACTCCAGATTTTGCTAGCCTGCAGCTCATGCCATTAAGGATTCCCCTGCGGATGGGTGGGCAGTGCACAGTGCAGTCACCAGGGGAATAAGAAGATACCACACAGCTGTTTTAATTCGAGTCACGTATGGGAGCATGGGGACAGCAGAACATAGCCATCATGGAAGAAAATACAGGTTCATTCACTTTCCAGCCATCTGAGGAAACAAACAAACCAAATGAGTTCAGATTCCATTCCGTGGACTTCGGGTGCCCAGGAAACTGGGGCATGACATCATCCAGCAGAAAGGAGACAGCAGCTTCTGTAATGCTGTAAGAAACCACCACTTCTCTGCACAGTGGGAAAGCTTCTGTTTTTAAGGGAAAAAGTGACCTGCTGGTCACAACTTACAATGTGTGATTGTCCAGAAGATTCAAGGAAGTGTACGGAAGTGACAGCACTTCAACTTGAAAAAAATTTCGTTTTCCAGATAATTTTGTTGTTTAATAGTGGAAGAGGAGGTGGACATGACTTAGAGGAGCAGGTGGGACCCCCAGTCAGTCTGATTTACCCAAGAGATGGTCACCCCATGCTGTACTCCTAACAAGCTGTTTATTTAAGGCATTGGCAGGTTTTCCCCTCGCCGTGCATTTGCCAAACCACAACTAAGAGCTTTGCATTTAGCTATGGAAGGAAAATCTTGAAAGCTATTCATGAATCTACACTAAAACCACTAGAGCTATAATTAAATCAACTCTTAAAGTAGTGTAACTCTTTTTATGGATGAAATAGCAGTTTTTATTTTAAGCATCACTGGAGAAAGAGGAGGAGAGAGGCAAACATTTCCATGTGAAGGCTTGGAAACTCTTTTCAGCGTACTAAACATTCACCAAGGCTTCCTGTGAGCACTGGAGTTTGTCCTTTCTCTGCTGGCTGGATTTTCATCCCGTTTGACCTCCAGCAGCCAGCTGAAAGCTCTTCTCCAACCCGACAGCAGCTGTCTTCGGGTGAAGGACACCGGTGGGACAGCGGGGACTGGGACGTGCGTGGCGCAGGACATTACCTGGGGCTCGAAGAGCCCTGAGGACGGGCGAGCAGCGAGTGAGCAGCGAGGCGCGGCAAGGACACAGCCCGCAGCCCTGGGCGGCCGCCTCGAGCCCTCCTTGCCCACGCCCAGCAGCTGCGGAGCACCTGCGGCGGCCGCGCCCAGCGGGCAGCCCGTGCCTGGCCGCGGGCGGGTCGCAGCCGGAGGCTCTCCGGGGCGGCGCGCACGCTGCGCGGTGTTCCCTGTGGCTCGCCCGCTCCCCGCCCCGCTCCCCGGCCCTCCTCCCGTGCCGCAGCCACCCCTTGCGGGGCCCGGCGGAGCGGCGCGCAGCCCCCGCGGGATGGGGGGGCTGTCGCCGTGGCTGTGGCCGTGGCTGTCGCTGTGGCTGTGCGCGGCGGAGGCGGCGGAGCTGCGGCTGACCCTGCTGCACACCAACGACGTGCACGCGCGGGTGGAGGCGCAGGGCGCGGGCCCGCGGCGCTGCGCGGCGGCAGAGCCGGGATGCTTCGGCGGCGTGGCGCGGAGAGCGGCGCGGGTGGCGGCGGAGCGGGCCGCGCACCGCAACGTGCTGCTGCTGGACGCCGGGGACCAGTACCAGGGCACCGTGTGGTTCTCCCGCTTCAAGGGCCGGGAGGCGGTCCACTTCATGAACCTCCTGCGCTACGATGCCATGGTAAAGCAGGCCGGGGGAAGAGGCTACCCCTCCCTCCCTCTCTCCCCTTGGGTGCTGGGTCTGTTCTTGCCTTTCCTCGCCCGCTGCCGGTCTTTCGCATTGCCGCCTCCTTCAGTGCGTAAAGCTGCGTAAGAAAAGGCTGTAGGTAATGCTAAAACCGTGGCCAAAGGTAGCTGGAAGGTAGGCGAGCACAGGGGAGGTGATGTGCTGGGTGCCGGGCTACCCGCCGAATTAAGTCGTGAGCTGGCCGCCCCACGGGCAGCCAGAAACCGGGAGATGATGGCAAGGCTACACAGAGTGATGCAATGGAAGAGCTCTCCTTGGGAGATGCAGGGGCTGGGGGCGGGCAAGGGGCTGGACGGACTCTATTGGAGAGGTGTTGGCAAGCCATGGAAATCACCCCAGAAAAAGCCGGCCGAAGAGTCTGGCCTGAGACAGAGGAGTTAACTCTGCCTGAGGCTCGCAGCCTGTCCTGCCTCAGTCCTGCGGGAAGGGGACAGGTGGCACACGCTGTTAGTGCTATTTCTAAAGGTAGAGGTTTTTAGTTTTCATCTATGCCACCCTGGTTGCGTCCAGTCCCGTCAGAGCTGCGGTCATGACCGAATATAAGGGGCTGTGTACAAACAGCCCAGAGACTGAAACAGCACATTAGTAAGGATGGTCTCTAATACTGTGCTAACCCTGCACCTTTACTCTGTCTCTTTTGGTCGTCGAAGTGATGAGAGGAAGGTAGAATTTGTGGCTGAGATTGGGGGATGTCACTCCATGTCCTGAAATCTTTTGTCTCAGGGCAGTGGCTTATTTTTCTTGTGTAAAACCCCAGGAAGGAGAGAGATTAATATTATGTTTGAGCATAACTGCCGTTTTGAGAGTTTTGGATATTTATTTATTTATTTGGATATTTAGTTGCTGTTTTGGATATTTATTTCATCCCAATTGACAACTTGAGGGGAAAATCTTCTGGGCCTATCACATCCTCTGTCTTCATCTTTTTTGCTTTGTCTGGAAAGGACTGTGCTTTCCTTTCCAGGTGAAAATTATTTCACCTGTGTATTCCCTCTGCCTCAGAACAGCTGTGGAAGGGAAAGCTATGTCCCAGTGCACTTTCTTAGGCTAAACACCAGACCGAGAGGTCTGTGGAGGATACTGCTCCCTCTTCACATGCCCTAGTGAACGGTTTTCTAATTGTGAAACTAGCATTAACAGGCTCGTTTCTCCCAATGGTGAGGGAGAGGAGTGTGTGCACTCAGGACTCATCCTCACTGAGAGCTGGGGAGCACTTTGGGATTCTGAAGTGCAGAAATAGCTTGAGGTGGTTTTTCCTTCCTTTCTTCACAAAGTTTTCTGCTGTCTGTCATTTTTCAGACTTGTGCTTGCTGGTGTAACTGGTTCATGGGCAGCCTGCGAGCATGCACAGTTCCTGATCATATCACAAGAAGAAATTTTTTCAGGCAGTGTTGAAGTAGTGTTCAGTCTTAGAAACGTGTTATGGAGGAAGCACCTGTTTTTGGAGACACCATGAGCTTTTTCATCAGAATAAGCTTTCAAAATAAACCCACCCCATACCAGATAGCCAGAGGCTTGTGCCAGACGTGAATGCCTTAGGTGAAGTAGTCAACCACTTGTTCTCTGTGGAGGTGCTGCTTATTATAATTTGAATAGAAGGTGACAGGATAGGCGCTAAACGTTCTGTAGCTTCTCAGTCTTGCTCTGCTGCCAAAGAGCCCGAGGAACTGTTGCTGAGTGTTAGGCAGAGCTGAAGCATCTGTTTCTATTCTTCTGTCTGTGGACCATGGGGGGCCGTGCAGTGGGGATGGTGGCTGGGTGGGGGCACAGGGAGCAAGGTAAGAGCCGCACTGAGAAGGGTGAGCTAGTGTTTCTTTAAGCAAAATTTGGGAAGTCACATCCCTGACAGAAGGGGTGGGGATTATTGAAATGTTTAGAAGTGAGCTACAGGACTAGGATTACAAACAGGATGGAGGGAGCATGAGTCATTAAAGTTGTTACAGGATGCGGGCAGGAGCCATAGGAGGATTTAGGACAGTCTGGAAGCATTAGAGGTTTGCTCCACAAATAGGAGAAATTTCTTTTTTTAAGTTTACCTTTTTCTCATTTATACTTGCTATCACCTCCAGTCTGTTTTCTCCTGTTTCATTGCCTTCCGAAATTTTTCATGGCACCAGCCTTTTTGTCTGGTGTAATTAAGACTGAAATCCAAGTTACATACCTCAAAGACAGTATTTGGAGGGATGATGGAAGTTTTCTAGCTTTACTTTTAAGTTGCATCCTTCTGTTAATTTGTATCCTGATTTTGAAATATTTTTAGACTTGCTCCTTGTGGAAAAGAGGATTATATAATCACATGCTGTGTGCCTGAATATTCTGTGTATTCCCCCTTGTGACTTACACTTATGCTGGCCAACGGATTCAGATTTGGTGAAGGGATATTGCACAGGTACAGAGTCCTAGGAGCTCTGGGTGTAAGGGTAGTTAGGCAGAGTATTAGGAACCCAAAATGGTCCACATCTCCCCTCCCTTACATCAAAAATAAAACTGTATTATTAGCCACCAGTGATTTCTCATGAACAACTTTGTAACCACCCACACCATGGGAAAAGTTTTGATTAAAGTTAGTGTCCTAATGGACATGAAATAATCCAAATGCAAGACGCAAAGCCAAAAGAAACAAGCTTTCCTAACTGGTTGGTTGGGTTATGGTTTTGGTTTTTTCCCCAACAAGCTGGTGGCAGTTACACCCAATTCAATTTCTTAATTCATTTGCAACCTTTTTTATTGGGGTTTAATTGCATATTTAGGAGGAACAGAAGGCATGTGCACCAGCCAAGAGGAAAAAGCTTGTTACCATTCTGATATACTCTACCACTCCACAGACATCTTTTCAGAACATCCAGACAGCATCAAAATGAATGTAATTTTTTTTTCTTTATTAGTATTTTTTTTACAGCAAATTAGATTGCAGTTAGAATACAGTTAGAAGTGGAACATAGTTGGAGTGCATTGTGTGTTCCCAAGTCAGGATTCTTTCAGAGATAGTTCTTAGTTCTTTTGGAAAAGTGCTGCAGCAGCATGCAAACAATTTGGCTCTTTCCCAAGGGTATGAGTAGTGTTCTCACCGGTGTCAGCAGGAGCAGATGATTTCCAATGCAAGTTAGTGCTGATATCCTGAAATTTCCACAGAGCCATTGACTATCTGCCTGTGAGGATAAAAGGAGTCTGGAGTCTTTGTCTGTCCCAAAAGAAAGACACTGCTAATCAATTAATTGAAAATACTGAGCTCCCATGCCTGTGGTGGCTTCAAGGTCCTGCTTGGTTTGGAACATGACCAGGGTTAATACATCCATTTGGAGAATAAAAGTTGGAGCAAGCACAGCTGGGTGTGTGGGTCGTTTAAGTAGAACAGAAGGATATATAAGCCTTCTGAGATGATGAATGCAGCCTTCCCCACTTAATCTCAGAATGAAATTAAGAGCACACTTTTGCCTGGAAGAGTTGGCCCATTGGCTTTAATACCTCTTATGTGCTTTTCTCAGCTGCAACCTAAAACCTCGTATGAACTTATTATGTACCAGGTTACACAAGTATTGTGTTCTGTGGATACATCTTTTCCTTCCCTAACACTTAAATATGCTACAAAGTCCTTGCGTGTCACCTGTGGAGGTTTTGCTGGCTTATCGCCAAACTTTCAGGCACAGGCGTGTGGCAACACAGGCTGAGCATGAAAAATGGGCAAGTAGGAGAAATTTTCCTTCAGGTAAGTCCCTTTTCTGCTTAACCAGCCTGGAAAAACCAAACATTCATCATCTGGCTGGTATTACCTTGCTAATAAATAAACTGGACTGCTCATTTCGTGTGGCAGTCTTGATGCTTCACAGCGCTGAGTGTGTACCCGCCTGTGTGCACACACCCACTATGGATGGTCTGAGGGGATTCTCTCTAGCTGATAAACATTAGGTAATGTTAAATAGGCAGGTAATGATATCAATGATGGATAGAAAGTTGTATTTTCTTGTTGCATGTTAAAGCACAGAAAAATCTTTACTAAATGCAAAATAAGTATGTTTTTAAAACTGTAGTCCAAGCACAAAGCTCTTAAAATGCACTTTTTATTTAAAGATAACAAATATTGTCATTGATATTTAGCATTTTCTTTAGTATTTAAACAATGTATTTTCCATACACAAAATATATGTTTTCCTTTGTGGTTATTGTTAATCCTCTTTTTTAAAGCTACAGGATGTAAAATGAGTGGGTTTTGATCTGGTACACAGTCACAAACAGTTAGGTTTTGGATTTTGACTTTCACATCTGTATTCATGTAAGAGAGTCTGAAAAACGAAAACCTACATGTAAAAAGAAAAATAACCCAACCACTTCTGTGTTCATGAGAAACAGGAATGTGTTGGTTTAGACAAGTTAGGGTTTTCTTTCATAGAACATAGACTTTGTTTTCTCAAACATACCATGCAGATAACTTATAAGTCTATTTACAGTGAATATTTGAGGCAGGGTCTCATATTTTCTTCTTGCTTTTCACAGGCTTTGGGTAACCATGAGTTTGATGAAGGTGTGAGTGGATTATTGGATCCTCTTCTTAAAAATGCAAATTTTACAGTCCTGAGTGCAAATATTAAAGGGCGAACTCCATTAGGAAATGAAATGATGAAGTATGTTCATCCTTTTAAAATAGTTCATTTTGACTCAGAATCAGTTGGAATTGTTGGCTATACTACAAAGGAAACTTCTTTTCTTTCACAGCCAGGTATGTTTTCTTTAGTATGTAAGTTTATGTCCTTTGTTACTATTTTGTTACTTGCCTACTTTTTTAAAATCCAACGATGAATGTTTTCAGCTGAAAAGTGGGAAGTCTGTTGTTTTATCAGTATTTACTACTCAACTTTGCCTGATTTTTAACCTTAAAAAGTCTTGCTAACATTACAACCCATTTTCATACAGACCTGGACCATATTTAAGACTATCACAAAGTCAGTGAGATTGCAGAAGAGCTCAGAGGTTGTTGGGATTTTTATTCTTGCCTGGGTTTTTTAAGTTATATTCCATGTTACTTTATTGTTATTTATCCATTTAAACAAAAGTTAAAACATGAATACAACTTGTCTCTAGCATGAAGCATGACATTTCTCTGTGTGTTGAAATTTTGTTCTTGGATGTCTCCATGCTAAAAAACAAGGAGAGGTTCATACTTGTTTTTGAAGCAAAAGTTGCCCAAGACATTTTTGGCCTCTCAAAGTATTTGCAGAAATTAGACTACAGAAGGAACACCCATTCAGCTTTTACCACAGTTGCTTCATTCATGAGTAAAATTAGAATTGATGAGGAAAAAGGCTTCTCAATTTCGGACGATTTTTTCCAGCATTTCAGGAGGTTTGGTTTGGTGAGGGTTTTGTTTGGGTTTGGTTGTTTTAGTAAAATAAAATGGTCTACTAGAATGAGAAACACATTTAAATCAGCTGTAGGAGATATGAGTCACTGCCCGCTCAGAGCTCAGGCCACATGTGACAAAACCAGAGTTTCTTCCCTGGGTTTTGCAGTTACGGATGCTCTAAGCACTAGTTTAAAACACTAATTTAAAACATTGAAAAGGGACTTCATATTATTATTTCCCTTTGTATCGCTTAGTAATACAGAAATAGTGCATTGTTTTCCTCACAAGAGGAATATTCAATACTTTGAGGAAGTATTAGAATATAAAACTATTCCTTCTGTGTTTTTTAATTCCAGTGCTGTATGTTTAACCTGTCTAGAAATGGACATCTGAGGTCTGAATAGACTTATTGATCTCACTTCTATTTTGCAGTGATGTGGTTTTGGATTCCTGTCTTTTTTTTTCCCCCAACAGAAAAGAAAATTGATCTGTATTTTGTGTAGGCGGTAGAATTTTACCTGTGCCTGAGGACATGAGGGTAGATATCATCTGTTGTCATGCTAAGTTTGAATAAGGACCGTCACTGTTGTCCTCCATTAGGGATTAATAAAATCTGCTGCTGCTCTTCTTCCAAACACCTGTGTTGGGGCAGTGAGATCATCAAAGTAACTTGCTTGCAAATAAATACACCAGGTTAAAATCCAGATAGTGTTGGAGAGATTCTATGAAGCATTTGAATACATTTCCAATAACATTTAGACATCATATCCAATGCCTCAGTATGCTGAGACATTGTAAGAGACCACAGCTAAAAAAAAAAGCAGTGTTAAAAGGCAAGTCTTGTTAGCTCCATAGATGGAGCTGAAACACCCCTAAGGAATTATATCCCACAGTGTAACTGAGCAAAAAGCAGAGCAAATTCTAACAGCAACATTTGTAGTGGTCAGCGTTTTTACAGTTTTCTGCTTTGCCTTCTCAGCATGTGGAGGAACATTTGGAAGCTTTGGAAATGTGAGCTCAGGACACGTTAATATAGTTCAGTGACTATATTTTGCCCATGACCTAGCAATCCTTCAGACTGGTAAAATCATGGCAGACATGGGTTGGTGGCTAAATAATTATCAACCTCGTCCTTATTTTCAATTAATAAGGAACCTTGCAAATTTTCAGCACCTTGCTTATCTCTACACATTTCTTCCAGATGATTTTGTTTTCTCTGCCTCTGTGTGCTTTGGCATGCTCTACACTCCTAGGGCATTCTCAAGGCAAACAGGAAGCTTGAGAATGCTGAAACATGAATTCCTACATTACTGCCTTCTGTGGAAGTATTTTGTGAGTGTGATTTCTTCCATTATTAAATCTGAATAACTTCCACCCAACTATGAAATTACAACTCATACTTTTCATAGTCTGCTTAAAAAAGGTTATCAACAGACTCGAAAACAGTATAAAGTCCTTAAATCTCAGTGCTTCCACTGGGAAGGACCAACTAATCTCTGCTGAAAGTACTGTTGATGTTGCTGTTTGGAAACCATAGGGATGGGGAACACATTTATAGATTACAGCCAGATTGGCCACATTATAGATTGGCAGTTTTTCTGGAGTTCTCTGTTATGCTATGTACAGCTGTCTCAGCTGAGTGCTCAGTGGATTTTTCCATGTCCTGCAAGAGTTGCTCATAACTTGGCACATAGACACAGTTATCTGTGTATTTGCTTGGAACTGATAATCACAAGGCCGTCTTTCTACTCTATGGTGGTTCCAGCCCACTTGCTTTAGTTCTGTAGTGTTGTTTGGTCCATTGTATTTTTGTATAAAGTGTAAACCCAAACCTACTTACTCTGTAACCCTACAGGCAGCAAAATATTTACTAAAACTATCAACTTGGCAGAGTTTTCTAAAATGGAATTTTAAATTGTATTTATTCCACTTTATTCTGGCTATCTTGCACAATATTTTTAGCAGGCAGCCAGTTCTTTTTCCTTGTTTAGTTGTAGCAGTTTGAATGTTTTTTCTGAAACTCTACCTCATCTAAAGAGAGAATAGTATGCTACATCAGCTTAATACCTTGAAAGAGAAGTGAAATACTGACAAGAGCAGTAAGTTGGTCATTTTGATTCAGATTGTTTTGAAAAATGCACAGATGAGTGCTACGCAGTTTATTGCTTTTTGCCTGGTTTCTTACAGAATTGAACACTGTGTCAGTGCTCTTACAGTCCCCCACTGCATAACTTTCAAACCTGCTGGCCCATTTCATCTCAGTTACAACTACTCAGGTGACTAGGATGCAAAGCTATGCCATGACTAGGCCATGGAGAAAGGGGTGTGAGAAGCCCCTGCAGCCCCAAGCAGAATTCCCTTTGTGAGGGCAAGGTAGACAGCAGGAGATCAGTGGGTGGGTTGGCAGCGGGATGACCCATCTGAGTTCTGGTGTCTGCCTGTCCTGACATAACAGTCAGGAGAGGGATGGGCTTACCTGCATGGGACAGGCTTTGTTTTTCCCTTCATTATGAAAGCAGGTTGGTTTGGTTTAATACCTTTTCTCTACAACTGCCTGAAAGAAGGTTGTAGCAAGGTGGGGAACAGCATCCTTGTCCTAAGTAACAACTGACAGGTCAAGAGGAAATGCCCCCAAAGTTTTGCCAGGGGAGGTTTACATTGGATTTTAGGAAAGAGTTCTCCTTGGAAAGGGTTGCCAAGCACTGGAACAGACTGCCTAGGGAAGTGCTGGAGTCACCATCCCTGGGGGTGTAGATGTGGCACTTAGGGACACTGTTTTAGTGGTGGACTTGGCAGTGTGGGGTTAATGGTTGAACTCTACAAACTTTGAGGCATTTTCCAGCCTAAAGGATTCTATGATTCTGTGGGCTGAAGATTAATAATAATATGTCTTCAATGTGTGGTGCATTTGTAGGCTGCAGTGGTGCAGAGGGACACCAGAGCTGGTGCTGATGGGGAGCATTTGGTTGTCATGGGCCACCTGGCTACATGCCATGGGAGAAGTTAGCCCACAGGCATCTGCATGCTGGCACAGCTTGTCAGTGGCCCTTTCCTTCTCTTTGTTTCAAGAGCTCAGCTCTCTTTGCAGAACTGGTCCCCACACCGTGGGATGCAGCTGGTCCATGGTGCTGAGAGGAGCACGTGAAGAGCCTGCACTCAGGGATCGTTTCTTACACTTCCCTTTCTGCCAGCAGCTCTGCATCAGGCCCAGCTGCTGTCAAACGCAAGGATGTACAAAGAGGGGCTGAAGCCAGTGGCTCCCTTCAGCAGTCTTCCACTGGTGTAAGGGAGTTTATAGAGAAGACAGGGGCAGACACTTCCCAGAGGGGAAGAGAAAGGACAAGAAACAATGGGCTCAAGCAGTACCACAGGAAATTATGGGGGGACGTAATGAAAAAATTTGTCATGATAAGCATGGTTAAGCCATTAAACAGGTTTCCCAGAGAGGCTGGAATTTCAGCTTGCTCAGACTAGATCCTGAGCATCCTCATTTGGCTTTCAGTTCCTGCTTTGAGTGGGTTTTGGAGTACATGGCTCTGGGAGGTCTCTTCCAACCTCAATTAACTTTTGACTCTGATTCTGAGAAGAGGTCCACAGGAAGATAATGGGGGGATGCACTGAACAATTCACTCTGCAGCGTGCAGTACAGAGATTCCCTCTGGCACAAACAGAACTATTCAATGGGTGTGGCGGTGAACCAATTTATGTAACCCCTTTTATCTCTTCCATTGTAGCAGCTTCCTCCTCATTTCCTGAAATATTTTGCAGTGGATTGTGAATTCATTTCACTCCTCCCTTTGTTATGAAATCTTTCTACTTTAAAGGCATATTTCAAAATGGTTTGATCAAAAAACTCTGCAGGAAGGAGAGGAATTAGGTAGAGGAGGAGTTGGTAGAAAAGTTACTCAGTTGTCTTTACCAGAAGGTCCAAGTTTATGGTTGGTTGAATCTGTCCTTAAACTCTATTCTTAAAACTTTGTCAGAGAAATTAGCCTCTTACATAGGAAGTCCTTTTGTGCAGCCCGAACCGCCGTGCCCAGGGTAAGAACGCCTGTTATTCTAGTGCTCATGTAACTGTTTGTCACATTAGAGTAATTTCTGCAGGCACAGAAAATTTGCAGAAAGATGGTCAGTTTCCCAACATTCTTGTCCAGAAAAGGTTCCTCCTTTCCAGACTTTCCGTTCCTCATGCTGTTGTTTCAGGATGGTATCTCGCATGTGTGCTGTGCTGTATTGGTGTGACTGAGAGTGGCTCACATTAGGTGAGATAATTAACATAAAAAGGCAATTCATAGTTTGGTGGGGGACTTTGAAGAAGCTGCTGTTTAAAGCCTTTGGGAGGGGAGACAAAGGAAAGAACAAGATGAGTGTGGAGTAAAAAGAAAGAGAGATTTAACCTGGGAGAAGATAGAAGGTCTTAAAGAAATGCAGTTTGGGAAGAAAAAACCTTTGTAATAGAATACAAGTGTTTAGATGCAAACACTGACACATTTCATTTCCTTTCTCTAGTTAAATAATAAAAGCCATTCAATTTTTGATCCTACAATTGGTGTCACTGAATTTTTTAATGGAATTATTACTTATTTAATCTAGGCAAGTACATACAGCTTGTTGCAGAAATGTTTTATTAGTCTAAGCACACTGGTGCTCCTGAGAGACTGAAGAACATCAACTCAGATCAAGAGCTTGAACCAGCTAAGGATATTTGAAAGGCTCTGCCATTCAAAGTTCTGTTAATTATACAGACTGGTATCTGATACCAACTACCTTTTTTTTAAACTACCAATTAAGGTACTTTGTAAGTAAATTATTTTCTTTTCTTTTTTTTTTTTTAAAGGGGATAATATGATCTTTGAAGATGAAATTGAAGCATTGCAACTACAAGTGAATAAACTTACTGCTATGGGAGTGAACAAAATAATTGCACTAGGACATTCTGGTTTTACCGTGGACAAAAATATTGCCCAGAAAGTGAAAGGAGTGGATGTTGTGATTGGAGGACATACAAATACGTTTCTCTATACAGGTATTTTACTTCCTACTAAAATATTGCTTCTAAAACTAAGCTGAAACTGTTTGTCTTTAAACTCAAGAGAACTTTCACCAATGTAGTTTACTGCTGGCTGCACTCAGCTGGGTTCATAGCTGGTATGTGTCCATAACTTCCGTGGAAGAAACCAATTCAAAACAGACTGTGCACACCAAGTACTGTGACTCACTAAGAGGTTCCATAATGCTGGATGTTCCAGGTGGTCTATACAAAGTGGAGAAGAGGAACAAAAGTAGTAACACTGGTAAATCACTGCTAAACATACTGTACCTCTTTCAAGCTCGTGCCTATAAAGGAGTAAATTAGTTGTCTACTTTTAAACATGTATGTGACTTAACCTGAAAAATCAGTCATAGAATACTTCAAAACTGCTGCCGGTGTTGATTTTCTCTGTAATCTGATTCTTTAGGTCTCCATTTAGCCTGCCATGAAAATACTTTCCCCAAGTTTCATCTGTTTATTTCAATCCCTCTTTTAATCTCTGCTTTATTCTTCTTTTCTCTAGAGGCAGATGTCATTCAAGAGATAAACATTGCTGATCTGATTTCTCCTGCACTAGTGCTACTTTAGGCAACACTTACCATCAGCAGCTTCTCCAATGCTGTTACCTTCCCCAGAGTGTAAGGACACAAGTAAAAGAGAGACTGGTTTTTTGTTCTGTTTGATTGAATTTTTAAAGTTCTTTAAATTTAGCAGAAACTTTAACAACTGGTTGAGACTATAATGGGAACTTCCTGTAATTTTCAGAAAAATTTCCCATGTGCCCTAGTCACAGGGATAACATTATGTACCCTAGGAACTTAACCACTTAAAAGGTTTGCACTGTCCATCATCCCCTCCTCTCCCTATTCATCTCCTCTCTTTCTCACACCTTTTTTGTCTTATCTGGACTCTCACCTTTTGTTATCTCACTTGTTAAAAAGAAACAATTGCATGCCACAGTTATACACTGAGCAGATCAGAATATCTCTTGAATTTGGCCTCAGGGAGTAACTTTGATGACTAAACTGGAAGCACAAAGCATTTACATACCTACCTACAAGTCAGAGCTCACAAACACTTTGCATAGAGGTGCAGCAGAGAAGTAGCCAAACTGGAACAAACAACAGGACAGACCATCCCAATACCACATGTCTAAGTGACTGAGGGGACTGGTTGAGGGGGATTAGCTTGTGGAGACACTTTACTCAGATCTGCCCGTGTTTCCCACCAGCTTGCAGCTCAGGGACTCCCCAAGCCAGAAGTGGTGTCTTGATATTTACTGGCTCCATCTCCTCTTGGCTACCTTCAACTTCCACAACAGCCTCTAGCAGGGCATTCCAACACTGCCCTACACAGCCTGCACATCCCACAGAGACCTTGCTCTTGTCTTGGGGTGCAGCCTGCAATTTTATTGAATTATTTTTGAGATGGGGAAAAACAAGGATGGATTCCATATTCAAAGTGTGCATTCACTGTGGGTGTTTACACAGTGGAATCCATATTCTTTTGCACATTGTCGGTCAGTGCCTGTAGAGAGCTTGTGCCTCATAGTGGTAGCTATAGTAGTCAAAATACTTTATTGGGTGTGATCCAAAGAGGTGCCACTTGTCACAGTTTGGAATCATGATGTGAAGTGCTGCAGGAGCTGACACATCTGAGTTCACATCCTGTCTAAATCTGTAGGAGTTCACAAGCACACCTCTTGTCATCCCAGAGAGTAGCCTGCTGTCAGACTAGACTGTGTCAAGCTGTTCCACCCCTCCCCATTTGAAGCTGTCCAAGATTCACAAGGCCAGAGAGAGCACACAGTATGAGAATCTGCAGCCTTTGGGTTAAAGATCTCAGCTGAGAATGAGTTCTGGTTGCTTTTCCAAGGGCTCTATTGTTTTGATAAAACAAGACTGTCTTACTTTTTTTGTTAATACTGGCAAGGTGAGAAAAATTTAAAAAGAAGTCGTATCTGGGGGAGATACACCAAAAATATCTATTTAGTCAAAATATGATTTCTGACGGAATGGAGTCTGAGCATATAATTTTTATCCCAAGTGCTGTGAAGCATGTACTCACCCATTCAGGAGTACCATGAGTGCATTTGTGAACCATGTCATGTTGAGTCAAAGCCATCAGTCAACATTCACAGAGAAATAGCTGCATCTGGGGAGGTGATTTCACTGCAGAGTAAAACATCTGATTTGAAATGTCTTAGTGCATGTCTCGATGCATATATTGAGCTTATAAGCTCTCACTCAAATCAAGAGGTGTAATCAATAACTAGCAGCAGAATCTGGGAGAATGTTTCAGCTCAGTCTAAGTGGAGAAGTAAGAGCTGTTCAGCCTGTTCTGTCTGTCACGGAAGTTTAGAGACATACTGCCCATGAGAGAAATCTTAGTGTAAGGATTTCATTTTGGACTAGTCCAACCTGTCTCTAAGACATTTGCCAATCCCTGGTTTATCCACAGGTTATAATGCAAATATTGTCCTGACTTGTTCAGGTGTGCATTTGATTTGTAGAACTGATTCAAACAGCAGTGGTAGTTTTGGATTAGAGCAGTTTAATTTCTGTTTTTCATCAGAACTGATGTTCTGAAAATATAGTGTGTTGGCTAAAACAGGGTAAGAGGATAGGAAAGTGTTACAGGTTCTTTAGTCACCCAGTATGAGTTTGTGCATTTGTAATGAAACAGCTTCTCATGCCTTGACTGATCATGAATTCTAGTGCTGTGTTCTTTGGGGTAAGATGCACTGAATAGTCTTTGCATTTTGGAAGGAACACACCTCTCTTGCAAGGGAAAGACGTCACAGTGATAATTAATCCTGCAAGGAAGTATCAGTATCAAAAAGTATTTCTTTAGAAAGCAAGAAATGAGTAAGACTCTGGACAAGCACTTAACCACACACAGCTGATATAAACTAAAATAATGCCTAGAAAGAATAACTTTCTAATGTTCTGTTCATTTGAGGACTAAAGAAGGGCAAGAAATCAAAACTGATTCCTTTTTCAGTTCAGAAACCCCAAAGCCACTTTTGTATGCATAAATCCTACAGAACCCTCATAAGCTACAGGATTCCTTAAATTCTTCCCCAAATAAATGAATAGTAAAGTGGCACTCCAAGGAACGAACTCTGTTGGCCTGGCTGAAAGTAGAAAAGCTAGTTCTGTGGTAAGTTTGGTTCAGCTTGCAGTTTGTTGTGGCTCTTCTCCCTGGAGAATAGGAGGGATTAGAGAGGAACGTGAATCATATCAGAGTTCTAGAAGGAATATTTATTATGCTGCTTATCCTAGGATTTAATATTTCATAAACAACTGTAAATGGAAGGAAACAAGTTGTTCTGTGAGCTGTGGAAGTGAACAGCCTGCTTTCCTGTGGATCCATGTCCTCTGCACCTGCTCCCCTGTGCCCCTGCCTTGCCAGTACCCCAGCGCTCACCCAGCACCTGGATGGGAAAGGCACCACCTTTGGGACAGGAGTAAGGAGCAGGCTCTGAGTGAGCTCTGTCACACAGCACATGATGGGTCTTGGAGCTACCCAACCTTGGTCTTGCAGTGGGGTAGAAATAATGACAGGAATAACAGCCGGGAGAGATACTACTGAGATAATATTGTCACTAGGCAGATAACGTCAAGGAGACACAGAGAAGGCTGGTACCCTTGAGGCAAGAGCTGTGCTGTGCAGTTCCAGTTTTCTTTGCCACTTTCTGTCCTGTATGGTTTCTAAATCTTGTGGTAGCCTATGCCAATTGAGCTCTCTCTTTTTTTCTGCCAGTGCCTTGCCTTAATCTGTTTCCAAGTCCTCCATCTAGTCACCTTTCAGACTTTGCAGGTCGATAGTCGTTTTAAATCCATAACTACACAGCTTCAATGCTTAATGAAGTTTGGTTTTGCGGAGAGTTTGCAGCCTCTCTGGAATTTTGGAGGCTGTTTAGTATAGTGAAAAAAAAAGTCAGCTGGCTGTATGTACAAATTCACAGTACTGCTTGTAGGTATTCTATGTGCTTATTAACAGTAAAAATACTTTAGACTCTTTCAGGTCAAGAAGTCTGATGTATGATTTACTAAGATTCTTACTTTCTATCTGATGCAGAATAATGTAGTATGAAGGCTCAACAATAAACTTTTCATCCAGTGGCTGGAATGTTTGCATTATTGAGGGGTTTAGATTGCATAATTGGAATGAAAAGTTGTTTTGTTGCTGTTGTGATGTGATGTCATGGTGGAGTGTGCTGTCATAACTTAAAAAACACTGTGGTAGTTATGTGGGCTCGTGTGCTGAAAACAACATTGTCTGTTATGAGATAACTGAGCAACCAAATGTGTGCTTGTCATCCAGTACAGTCATGGCTGTTTCTATCCTATCTGTGTTTTTTAAGGCTGAGAAACATTTCAAATGTCACTGTAGGAATTCCTTGAGCTGAAGACCCACTTTTCATGTTTGTTCTGTGCAGGCACCCCACCCTCTACTGAACTGCCAGCTGGCCCGTATCCATTCATGGTTGACTCAGATGATGGGAGGAAGGTGCCAGTTGTACAAGCTTACGCTTATGGAAAATATCTTGGTTACTTAAATGTTACATTTGACAAGAAAGGAAATGTAGTTGAAGCAGTTGGAAACCCCATTCTGCTGGACAGCAGTATTCCTGAAGGTATGTGGACTAGGCACTTGAGTTTGCCTGCAGCACTCTGCTACAATTCAAGTCTTGTCATGTTAAATACAAGGTCTGAATAAGAATTCAGCTTTCTTTCTGAGGTTGCTGTTCTCTTCTGTGTAGGGTTCAGGCTGTGTTACAGTTGAATATGTACATATTCAGAGTGGTTTTTTATCTATTTAAAATCCCTGAAAGTCGTTTTGTAAGAATTCGGTGGTACAATACCTTACCACTTTGTAGAACCTGCTTTAGCTAGTCCTGTAATTGTGATTTAAAAGATTATGAGGTCTAATTTACACTGTTTTGCCAGAGGCTGGGTTCTTCAGACCAGAGTTCAGAGCAATACAGGAAAGTGGAAATGTTCCAGGAAAAACTTGAAGTACCCTGCCAACTACTCTGCTAACGTGCAAATATAATATACAAACCCAAGAGTTCTTGTATGCAGTGCTAACTGCGTTCAAGTTTTAACTCTGAAACATTTAAACAAGTGGGAGGAGGAGAGTCTGTCACTTTTTGTTTGTAACTCCATCTGAGATCTGTGAACTGTTTTTTTTGTCAGTTCTGTAATTACCCAGGGCTGGTTTTCTAATCTCTGTTTCTTCATGCTTGCTGCATGAAGTTCTGAGCTTTTATCAGACTTTCTAGGTTCTACCTGAGTACTTGTAAAACAAATAATTTAAAAATTATTTGTTCATAGATATTTACTGTGTTATTCTCAGTGACCTATTAATGTAGTGAGATGATGTAAAGAGACTTTACATTCTCTCTCTGAAGTCAGTAAAAATAAAAATTCAGACACATTGGTGGTATAATTTTATAAATGTTGTTCTTGCTGACAGGTGGGGGAAAATTGATTAAAATTAATAGCTGATATAAAATAGTTGTGACATCTCTCTGCATATCCAAGTATCTTTGGGGTTTTTTCTGAAATAATTAAGTTTTCACCCAAGAGACAGATTTGCGTAGAGAATTTCTATAAAGGGCTTATTCCTTGACATTGATATTTGAGCTAGTTTTCCTTTCAGCACAACATTAAAGAGAGGGGAAAAAATTATGTCAAAGACCAATCTCGCTTGTATATTAAAAATTCTCTCACCTGTCAAGGTAGGTACTAGAAACGCCATCAGTCAGAGGTTAGAACAGGGCTGGGCAAAAGTAGAGAGGAGATAACCTTGATGTGGCACAGGACTGGCTTATTCCCTTCATTGTCCTGTCCTGCCTTCTCCCATGACAGGCTTTTTTTGAAGTGAGTATAGCTGCCATGTTGCTTGAGACACTGTTAGGAAAAGTGTAACCTTTTAGAATCACTAATGTTTTTTTCCCTAAGGTTTGTATTCACTGAAGTGTCATTAATATGAGATATGTATGATGCTTATTTTACACTTTTATACTACTTTACAGATGAGCACATTAAGGAAGAAGTGGAAAAATGGAGAGAAAACCTGGGGAATTATTCTGAAGAGATTGGAAAAACTAGTGTTTACCTGAATGGTACAAGTCAAGCTTGCCGTTTCCAGGAATGTAACATGGGAAATTTGCTTTGTGATGCTGTGGTAAGATGTTTCCACCACAGGTGGCAATTACATCTAAGGGTTACTCCAGAGCTATCCAGATCCAAACTATCAGCACATGGGCTCTGTGCCTGCTTTTCAAAAGTGCAACATCCAGCGTGTCCCTAGAGAGACCTGGCAGAAGTATAAGGAATGTTGCTGCAGAGAGTAGGGAGCAGTTTATCCTTTGTACATAGCCTCACAGAGAGGACAGCTTTTTCACAGCTTGCTTTGAGGCTGCACTTTTAAGAGCTATGGCAGTCTGATCTAAGAGCCCATTCCTCAAGCAAGGAGGAGAGCTCAGCTCCCATGCCCCTCCTGCTAATTGGCCCCTGCTCACAGCACTCACCCTCTGTCCTCTCATTACTCACTGGGCTTTGCTGTCTCTTCACTGGCACAGAAAACAAATCTGCGTTATTTTCTGTCAAGCTACTGACAAGAATTGTCCCCCTGAAGGGCTCAGAAGGTGCCAGCTGAAGCAAGGAGAGGGTGGGAAAGGCCAGACACCCAGCTGGGCACAGAACACTGCAGCCCAGAAGGAGCCACCAGCCCCTGCTGTGTTCTGACAGGCACTACTGGGCTTTTAAGTGTCACGTAACTCCAGAAAAGTCTTTTTACAAGAAGTCACTTCCAGTTTTTAAACTTCCTAAGTTTTACTGCTCTCCAGCAGCACCATTTCATATAAGTGTTTCAGGGAAAAACACTCACTAATGTGACTGTTTCCAGAAAATTAACTTTCCCATAAAGTTAAGTGACAATTAATAATACTGAGTTTTCACTTAGATATGTCCCCAAAGCTATTTATCTAGTCCATGTTATTGCTCTTATTGTAGTCCTTAAAATAATTCTTAGTTCATGGGCTAATTTCCTAATCAGATTAATGTTTGGGAATTCTGCATACAGTTCTCCTAGAATTGCAGCATGCTTTTTTTTTTCTGCTAGACTTCTTAATATCTTTATTTGAAAAAATGTGAACAAATGCTTTGGCACTTTTCAACCTTACAGAAAGTAACCTTGTAATCTCTCAGAAGTCTGTCGATTTTCTTGCTGTACATTTTGTTTTAGGGGGGTCAATTTCTATTTTAGTTAAATCAATGTCTCGAGACAGCCACCTGCAGTCATCAGTAGATACATAGATTTCTCTTCACGTTGCCTTGCCAGTTCTATACTTGCTTTCCGGTGTGCTGACACGTGGTCAGAGGTATGAAGGTAAAAAATAGACCTGCCTGTTCCATGAGCTTTAATATTTAGAGTTGTCCTGAGAAACGGAGAGATTAAGAATTGCAGAAGCCTGACCGAATGTTTGTGCTGGGTCAAAACAGAGGTCCGTTGAGTTCAGTGATGCATCTCAAACAGGAGCCCAAAATCTCAGAATAAAAGGTTGACAGGCCTAGACAGAATTTTACAAAGGACTGTAAAGGGACTCAGATGTGAAAAGGCTGTGAAATTGATAACAGCACTGTGTGAGCTCCTCTTTTAAGCTGCCTCAGCTCAGGGCTGGGAAGTTGCAATCCTTTGATTATGATTTGCAAACCTAAGCGTGGATCTGGCCTCAGGGCATAACTTTGGTGACTGAGCTGGAGGCACAAAGCATTTACACAGCTGCAAGTCAGAGGTCACAAACACTTCACATAGGGGTGCAGCAGAGCAGTGACCCACCTGGAACAGATGACAGCATCATTCATACCAAAGTTTTGTCTCAAGAATGACAGAGTGGGGATGGTAGGGGAACAGCATATTTCCGGGCAAGCCTGTGGAGTTGCCGTACTCAGATCTGTCCATGTCTTCCACCAGCTTGCAGCTCAGGGATTCCCCATGGCAAAAGTGGTCTCTTGACATTTACTGGCTCAACTGCAACTTGTGGGGAGGGCAAGAAAGAACAACAGGGAGAGAGAGGGAGAAGGGGAGGGAGACAGCAGGGATTAGCTCCCACAGAGTGGCTCCACTGCCCTTTGCTGGCCTCCAGCCTTCCCAGCAGCTGGTGGCGGGGCTTTCCACCACAGACCTGCACACCCTGCAGAGACCTTGGTCTTGCTGGTGTGCAGCATGCTGCTGCCCACTGCCTGCATAACTGCTGGAAGTCAAGGGGTTCTTGCACTGGAATATTTACTCCCTGTCCACCCTCACACCACTCATGATTTTATAGCCTTCTCGAATATTTCCTTCTATTATCTCTTCTCACAGAAGCTTTTCTGTGTCTTTGACCATCCTGGTCACCCCTTTCTGAATTTTTCAGGTTTTTTGTCATTCTTGAAATGAGAAAACACACAGATTCCTCCCCAGCCTCCACATGCCCTTCTTCATTTTATAGGCTTCTGTCATGTGCTTCTGGTACTGCTCTCTCTGCGAGAGTGAAGAGTCCTGACCACAGTCATTCCAGTATGGAACAGTTCATCCTTTCTATTATCCTAGGTCATTTTCTCAGCCTTTTCCTGTTCCACTAAATTATTTCTGAGGATTAACACTGGAGGCTTATTGTCCTTATGTAACCAATAAATAGCCGGTCTCCATTGTCTTTACTACTATAAGGATGCCACAAGCAAATAGTATCCTGTCCTTGCATTTTGTCAGAGCCTCGCCACTGAACTGCTGAGGACACACTGCTGTGCAGAGTAGACTTTCTGATCTAGTATGCCTGTTTCCTGTTCTTCCACTGTTCTACATCTTTCTTGTTAGCCAAGACCATTCCAAATATTTAAAACAAACCACAGAGAAGCTGAAAAAACTTAATTCCCTGCAACATGATTAATTTATGCTTTCCCAAAGTGATTTTAATGAACAAAAATATTTAAGGTCCTCTTCACTTCCCGGTTCTCCAAATATGCTTAAATCGTTTGTCTTTATCACAGTCATTGAAATCAAAAATCACCTTTCCTTTGTTTAGGTGGCCTGCCTTGGCCATGCCATAGACACACAGACTAGGGCAGAGTCCAAGAGTTCATTACAGTAAAAGGCAAATATTTTTCATGTTAAGAATTTTAAAAAGTGAAATACTTGCTTGGGTTTTTTAATAACTAAGTATTTTAAAATGGGGCTGAAGAGAATGTCAAAAAACCCCAAAACCTTTCTGTCTCCTTTCAGTCTCAGATTGTATTTGGTGTAAATTTCCAGAGCCTGTAATAAGTGACGATAAAATCTGTTTAAACATTTTCCTTTGGTAGCTTTATGAGAATGTCGGGCGTCCGGATAAAAAGACGTGGAATCATGTTTCAATGTGCATCCTGAATGGAGGTGGGATACGGTCACCCATTGATGAGCAGACCACTAATGGTACGTAAAATTACCAGCTGAATAACAACTTTATCAGGAAGAGGGAATCAAGTTATGCCAGCCTGAACACAGTTAGGTATGGGCTTGTTTTGACGGGGTTTGCACAATGTTTACAAGCGATTTCAAACTTTCTCAAATGGTTATCCATCATTTGAGCACAACTGCACTCAGGCTGACATTGATAGAAGTCTCTAGCATTGTTTGTACACAATGCTTTTTATAATTTCCCTCTCTCCTTGCTGCCTTGGAACAAAGAAAGGTCTCCTGCTGTACAGGGTCATCCGCTATGGTCGCTGTGAGCCTTCTGTAATCTGCTGTAGAGTAAGTAAATTCTGGGTTTTTCTGAATGCTAAGGTTTTAGTTTTTATTTTCCTGATACCACATAAATGCAACTTGAAAACAAACAGCTTTCTCAGTTTGGCTAAATCTTTCTGTAGGACTAGGAGTAAATCTTAATCAACTGCAAAAATTGCCTGACGTAGTATGAATAGCTGTGTTTCTTCATCTTAGGTTGGTGGTTTGTCCTGTCTTTTAGTAGCTTTTGCTATTGTTTGAATAGCAATACATGCAGTTACATCAAATTCTGATTTATTGGTCTTGATACTTGCTGGACGATAAAAGATGCAGGTTCTTTGGGACAAAATATGTGATTCTCACCCCTACCAGCCCTCATTTTCTTAAACTGTATTTTCCATGATTCTTGTCAAAAACTGATGTTAAACAATCCTAAAATAATTCTGTAAACAACAACAGCAAAAAAAAAACCCCAAAACCAAAATCAAGAAGTGAACAAAGTCTCTTTCCCCCAGGTAGCATTACTATGGAAGATTTGCTGTCTGTTTTGCCATTTGGAGGTCGTTTTGATATGGTGACATTAAAAGGCTCCACGCTGAAAGAAGCTTTTGAGCACAGTGTGAGGAGATATGGAAGAGGAAGTGGAGAGCTGCTGCAGGTTGGAGGTACATTTTCTTCTTTCCTCTTCCCAGTTTTCCAAAACAGTCATCCCTCCTGTTGGCCTTACTACACTGGAAGCCTTCTTTTAAGAATGGAATGCCAAGCTGGCCATACATCCTCACCCTGTGCCTCTCACATGCCAGCCAGCAGATGCTGTTTATCCCTGATAATATGTATGTTTGCCTGAGCCACTGCAGCACACAGGCCATCGCCGTTCCCTTCAGCAGAGACAGTGTTCCCAACCTTCCTGAACCCGTAATGGCATCAGTTGAACGCTGCAATTAGCTGTAACAAACTTCAGATTTTAGCTCTTAACTGGCAGCCTACCTGAAATGCCAAACTGGATAGATGTGCTGGATTTCAGTTTATCAGAATAATTTTGTGCAATTCTCTAATGATTGATGACAGCTTTAGAGTTTGTCAGAGTGGGCTATGGAATTGCTCCAGTGACTTTCTAAATATTTTATGGATGAACAGTTAATATTAAAAATCTATTCATATCTTTAATTGCAGCTGCTTATATGTTTATCCAGATGTGCATTAGGCTACAGTTATGTTTATTCCTGGTCTCTCTGTCATATAGTGCAGATTGTATTGTTTAGTTAGCAGAAGAGCTAAACTTCAAGGGCAGGGGCTGATGCATTCCCTCCCTCCATGCCTCTCCTCCCACAGACCCCGACTATGTGATCCCTCACATGCCACAGACACAATCCATGCCTCGCACTTTCACCAGTAAGTTACCACATTCTTAGGTACCTCTAAGGTAAAAGCTCTGCTTACTGCCTTCTTGCAGAAAAAGAAGACAACCAGTAGCTCTGTAAAAGGGTTCAGGATGGAAGATCCAGAGCAGGAAGAGCACCAAGATGGGAAGAGCCTCCGTGCTTTGAACAAGCTTGGTGGCTTCCTTGTCTGCAGATTCTTGGCCAAGCCAGGGGCTTGGCTCTCTCCTGGCCTTGATCAAGGAAGGCTCACAATGAGAAGTGCTGCTTCTCCTACAGTGCGGAGAAACTGCAGCGTACAGCCCTGGTCTGGCTTTCCTTTTTCAGGACAGTGCCTATTATCCAGAATAGCTACCAAGTTAGGCTGGCTGGCTGGCCTTAAAAAAAGTCATTTCAGCCAGCAGGCCAGGGGAATGAGAAAGCATGTGACTACAGAAATAAGGGGAGGTATTTTTATCTTGCAGTATTCCAATCCCATGACTAGTAATTTCCTTCTGTGGAGTAGTGATGAGAGCAGACAATCAGATAAGTAAATGAGGTGGGACAGTGCAATTCTTAAAAACAGTCAGAAATTCTTACTCCTCTTGAATGTTCTTGCATAAAAGTTGAGTAGTGTGCAAAGAACACAGGACATTAACTGGTGTAATTCAGAATGATACAACTCTTGATCACAGGAAGTAATGCAAAGAATATCTGAAGATGAGGGAGAATGCTGCTTCTGGCCCTGTGTGTTCAACATGCACTGTACTAAGTGGCATTCCAATGTGTATTTTTGTAGGCATCCACGTGGTCTATGATCTCTCCAGAGCCCCAGGAAGCAGAGTTGTTAGCTTAGAAGTGCTTTGCACAGCCTGCAGAGTCCCAGCCTATGTCCCACTCCAGACGGATGAAATATACAACGTGACTCTGCCATCCTATATGTTATTTGGAGGAGATGGCTACAGTATGCTGAAAGACAAAAATCTGGGATACAGTAAAGGTAAGGGGGATACAGTCCAGGTAAGTATGGGCACTAACAGGGTAGAGCCTGGCAGATGTAGAAAACGTTTGTTTGTTTGTTTGTTTGTTTAGGTGAACCTGATATTGAGGTTGTTTCCCGCTACCTCCAGAGAATGAAGAGAGTTTACCCAGCAGTTGAAGGTCGAATAAAATTTTCTTCTGGAAGTTTTATCCAAGCAAGTCTCACCCTGATCTCTGTATTGTTCACTGTAACATTCTTGCACACCTGATTTTTTTTGAGGAATACAGGAGAGATGATACTAATGAAGGGAAAAGAGAACTGTTCTCTTCTGTTACACCTTACAATGACTGAGCAGTGAGGTTGCTGCATGTCAGCAGCAAGCAGCCCCCATCAGGCAAGGGGGCAGAACCCATGACTTCTCTTGGTACCTGCAATTTGGCTTGAGGTGTCAAGAAGCAAAGTTCCAGTGAATAGTTACTGCTCAATCATAAAACAATGACAGACTGAAAGGGGGTAGTATAAATTGTCAAATTCTTTTAGCTGCTTTAGATAGTGAGTTAACAACCTGATCCCAGCAATGTAAACAAGCTTCTAGAAATGGATTTATTACAGATGTATATTCCTTTCTTTGATCTCCACTCAGGGTTAAGGTACTCAATCTCTCTACTTTGCTTCCAGTCCTATTTATCACACCTACACGAATGCCTGAAAGAATGGATTAAACTCAGTGCCATTAAAATCATGAGGTCTATTTAATATGCAATTTTAAAAAGTTTTTGTTTTACTTTTCAAAAAGAAACATCACACTTATATTTTCCATTAATAAAGGATGCAATAAAAGCTTGACTTAATTTTTATCAATTTTAACAGATTCGGTATTCTTTACTCTTAAATAATGATCAGTTTGGGGACTGTATCTAGAGTGAGAACACAATCTATGACTGTATTTCACAGAGGATATGCTCAATTTTGTACCTCTTCCAAAGAACAAAGCACAGGACTCCTGCCTTTATTCTGTATTAGTCACATTCCAAGAAAATGTCTGATACAGGCATTGACTCCTGCAGCACTTTCAGCATCCTTGGGAAATAGTCAGGTAATGAGGCTTTTTACAGCATAACCTGGCTTTATGATAACTGTGATTAAACCTCTTCTATGGGAAGGCTGTGTTTAAAAAAATAGTTGTAAGAGACAGGTAATGAGTATGTAATCAGATTAAATGCTAAGTGTACATTGCTGATGCTTTATCAAGAAATGACTGCTTACAAATGAGGGCAAAATAATCATTATTTTTCTAAGATCATTGGGAATTTTGATGTCACCATGTTTCAGAGTTGTTTAATGCTGTTTTAAACTGATTCTCAGTGTTCTGAATAAACCTGCTGTTTTTCTGGAAAGCTTGCTACACTCTTTTTCAACACTGAAGCTACTTGCCTCTTCCATTCACTGCACCTGCAGATTTCAAGGAAAAGGTGCATTAAGATAAACATTCAGTATGTTGAAATTTCAAGACCTCGTTCATTTTCACATCCATTCAAGGGCTGTGCATGAAAAGGTCTGGATTACACAGCTGTATTAAGTAAGGGGTGGTAGAACAGGGAGACAAACAACAACTGAGCGTGACACACTACAAGTTATGCCCTGGCATTGATGACTTGTTACTACTACTCCTTAAGTTGTTCATTTACAGAACAGTCTTCCCCCCCCCCATCAACATCAACAGTGTCAGAGAGGGCACTGATGGACAGAGCTGTACTTGCACACCAATTTTTAGAGTTGCAACAACTCCTTTGGCAGAGCCAGAAAGGAGAGAAATAACACTTTTACCTTCCTTTGACAAACAGAAGGGAAAGGTTTGCAATAGTAACACAGACAAATAACACAAATTATACTGACAAAGAACACCAGTGCTACATTAGATCGGTTGGTCTGTAAAAAAGGAGAAAATGTGTGTTTGAAAAGAAAAATTGAGGAATGCCTATTAAAGTATCTCTGTATTCTGTGAGTAAAACTTGTTAAAAATCCACACATGAATGTCCTTTTCAAAATCTCTTTTATAAAGGCTGGGCCAACAAATTAAGATTTACAGAGAAAAATCTTCCACACATTTTTATATGAATGAATTTTTATAAAATGCTGTGAATAGACTCACATCCTCTTTTCTAAGCCTGTAAAGAGGATGTCAGAAAAACCCCACAAAGCTAGATAAGAAACTGCAAAAAATAAAGGCTAAGTTAAAAGTCAAAACCACTTTTCACATCTGTTATTATTTTAAGAGGGCTTTAGATTTGGAAGTCAGGTATTAAAAAGACTAAATTACAAATGTGATTTTCCATGCTAACAGAAGGATGAAGGCCAAAGATAGTTCAGAGATTATTTGTATGCAATAGATTCAATCATACACTTTTGTATAAAAAAAAAAATAAAGATTTGATAAGACATATTTTAAAATAACTTAATGGGAGCATTCTACAGCTTCTTCCAAACAATTTTTGTACATATCCTTTCAGGAAGACATCCAGTAATTGCTCTTCTAGCACAGCATAAATTGGCTGATCACCCAGCTGTCTTTTTTGATGTCATCCTGTAATTTCATACACTGAGAGAGTGTGGTGAAATTAATTTGACTTTTACTGATAACAGCTAAAACAAATTTTAAATAAAATGTACAGATACTTTATTTACCTGCAATAGGTATTAAATTTTATTGTCTTTATTGCATAAAGGTGTTTTTTGAACTTAAATTTTATGTTATTTACAACAAAATATACAAGGCAATGTTAAAATGTCACATGTCCATTACAAGAGTGCACAGCAGATCCTAATGGGTGTCCACTCACATCCAGCTTGACACAGAGCTTGCTTCCTTTGGACCCTGTCAAACAGGAAGAAGGGGAAATTTACTTATTAAGTTCGAAAACACATATTTACATAGAAATGACTGAACTGAGCTGCAATGATTAATGGTGTCTGGAAACATCCACTTGAAACCAGAGTTAAGAGAAAGGAAGGCTACTGGGTTTTAACACTATTTCTCAAAATAGGTTGTTTCTTTTTTCTCTAAAAGTTCTCACCTCCCCCATTCCTAACTGCTAAATACAGTTTTCTTAACACAGCAATTTTCTGCTCTGGAAATGGTACTCCAGAGATATTTTTTCAATTGGATTTCTTTCCTTCCTCTGCTAGGAATGCTTCTTCCCTTTCAGCTGTCCCTTCTCCTTGTATCCTGTCTACAGACTCCCAAGGATCTGGCTGTACACTATCATCTCAGAGGAGTTTTTCAGCTCTTGGAGCTTGATGCTGCCATCAAACACAGCACACATCAAGTGATCCAGCGTATATCCGCACTGATATGTATGGCAGGAAATACCTTCAAGATCTCAAGAGTGGGAAGCAGACAGACATCCTCACTAAGGAAAATCTTCCCATTTCTCCCATCATTGTTTCCCCTGCCAAAGGAGCAGTGCTCAAAACAAAACTTCTGGGATGCTCAGTTTCCCCTTTAAAAGCTGACTGGCCTGAAATGTTTTCCTATTCTTCACCATAACTACAAAAGTATTTTGGTATGAAGCAACTCAAAAAGGACCAGTCTCTGCTGAACAAAGAGAACAGGCATTGGGTTGATTCCCCCAGTACAATGAACAGCTAAGTAAGAACCTTAAGTAAGTCATTACTTTTAAACTTCCCCCCTGCAGTTGTTAGGAAGAAACAATTCCTGTTCCAAGTGCCTTCACAATCTGTTTGCAGTGATTTTGGGAAAATGTTTTTAGGGCTCTGGATGAAAACCACTGCCATCCCTCCACCCATACCCTCTCCACCTTGCATTTCCCCTCTCAGTCCTGGTACACTGACAACCAGGTCCCACTGCCGAACATCACAGATGGAGCACTTTGTTCTGTATTGCCCTCAGTACATCCAAAATAAGGAAATAGCTCAAGTTCCCAGTTGAAGTATTTATCTTCCTTTCCCGTACTGAAATCTAGGCTGGAGATTCTCTTGCTCTGTCCCCATCAGCTTCAGTCACAGGGGACAGGGGGAGCCCACCCCTCACCTATGCCATTTCACCAGGAGCAAAGGTAGCACTAGAGGTTCCTCCTCAGCAAGTGGTTATGAAACAGTGCAGAGCAGCTGGGCAGTGTCATGGTTACACAGGCAAAAAGAATGGCTTACGAAGCAGAAAACATGATACTGATTTACATTAATCTTCCCTTGATTTGTTTTTGAAGAAAAAATATTTTATGCCATTAAATATGCAGAGTTATGAAATCACAAAATGGTTGGGGTTGGAAGGTGCCTCCAGAGGTCACCTGGTCTAGACCTCAAGTAGAGCTGCCTAGAGATGCTCAGGATCATGTCCAGACAGCTTTTAAGTATCTCCAAGGATGAGCACTCCACAGCATCCCTGGGCAACCTGTGACAGTGCTTGGTCACCCTCACAGTGAGAAGGTGTTTCTTGATGTTCAGAAGGAACCCCTGGTGTTTCAGTTTGTGCCTGTTGCCTCTGGTCCTGTTAGTGGGCACCCCTGGTCCTGCCCTCTTTGCACCATCCCGTCAGGTGTTTACACAGATCAGTAAGACACTCTGAGCCTTCTCTTCCCCAGGCTGAACAGTCCTGCTCTCTAGCCTCTTCTCATAGGAGATATGCTCCAGTTCCTTCATCATCCCTATGGCTCTCCACTGGATTCATTCCCTTATGTCCACATCTCTCTTGTACTGGGGAGGCCAGATCTGGACTCAGCACTTCAGGTGTAGCCTCACCAATGCTGAGCAAAGAGGCAGCATCACGTCCCTTGACCTGCTGGCAACACTGCTCCTATTGCAGCCCAGGATACCATCAGCCTTTTATTCAACTTTGTCTCTTTCCATCTGGCTGGTGCCCAGCCCATCCTGGCACCTGGGGCTGCTCTTCCCCAGGAGGAGGAGTTTGCACTTCCCTTTGTTGGTGGTCACGAGGTTCCTGCCAGCCCATTTCTCCAGCCTGTTTAGGTCCCTTTGGAAACCAGCATGGCTCTCTTGGTGTATCAGCCACTCCTCCCAGTTCTGTGTCATTATCAGGCTATTCACTCTGTCCCATCATCCAGATCATTAATGAAAATGTTAAACAGGACTGGAGCCACAACTGACCCCCCTTGGATAACTCCTTAGTGGCCTGCCTCCAACTAGACTTCATTCCATTGATCACCAGCCTCTGGGCCTGACTGGTGCTTTAAAGACTATTTAAATGCCATTCATTTTTTTCCATAATGAACTGAAGAAAAGACCAGTGTTCCAATACATATATACAATTAGCTGCTGACATACAAAACCAGTTCAGCAGAGTAAAACAGCAAGGCTAAGTCAGGTCTTTTCTTCTGCACTCAAGTTCCCAGGCTACTTCCTTGTTCCCGTGGTCAGCTGGGTCTTCTTTTGCCTGTTTTTAGATGTCTGAGCACTGGCTTGAGGAGGGCAGCTACAGAGCTGAAGCACAAAGTAGGTCAGACTTGCTGAGCCAGCCTCATTTCACTGAAAACAATGGAAGTGTCCTGGCTTGTTCCAATATCTTGTATTTGTTTCTGTTTGCCATGCAAAACAAATCACTGCTGGCACTCTGCAGTTCTCAGGCATAGGGGTCATGCAATGAACATTTATTGTTAAGTGAGGGGTTTTTTAACGTTTGGGGTTTTGTTTTTCTACTAGCTAACTAGCAAGTATCTCCTGCTTACCATGAAGACCAAACTAAAATTACTATGTAAAAATATGTGAAGGCTTGATATACATAAGTACAAATATCAGATGGATCCCAAATCTAATGATACACATTTATATAGCAATTTCTGTTGTGCAAATGCCTTCTCCTTTATCTGGATAGCTGAAGTTAACATTGCAGTGACCAAATTAGAGGTAAGAAATCCTCCTGCCAGATATTCTCAAGAAAAATGCTGCAGCTTGACCTGAGCTTTGCATGCAGAATTCCCTTCCTAAATTGGGAATTGCATAAAATAGAGTGGTGACAAATCAATCAAAGAGAAAGGAACAGAGATCCCGACTGCTGGTTGGTCTGTCCAAGGCTGCCGAAAGGCAGCTCGGACTTGCAGCATGGTAAACAAATGGGCCTGAGCTGATTTGGAAAGAGCTAATTAACCAAAATGTCAGTACTCCAGATTCCAATTATTTCAGCATATTGGAAAAATATATATTTTCCCCAAAATTTAGAATTAATACTAGTAATAGAGAACAACAGCAAAAATACACCAGTGACTAGACTCAGCAGCAGCTTGAAGAGTTCTGCAGTTCTTGAACAGAGTTAGCACATACCTTACTCAGCTCTGGAAAGAGTTCTTGAATCCCAATGTCCAGCAGAACATAAGTTAACTAAAAGAAAATACAGAAAATTAAGGACACTCCAAGGCAAAACTACTGCTTTTTATTCTTAATTCTGAGCAACAGCTCACTCCTCTGCTATACCAAACATTCACTTCAGGAAATCCTGTGCCAAAAGGAAGGTTTGTCACGTTATGAGTTACCTGTTTGTTGAGCACTGGTTGCTGCAGTCCATCAAACAGAAGCCTGATGCCTTCGTATTTAGCCTCTTCCCCAATGCACTTGCCTATTAAATCTAGACCAAATTCCAAATACAAATACACAAGTCATGAGGAGGCACTGCAAAGCAGCTTTATGATGCAGTTATAGAACTCCAGTAATTAACAAGAAAAAAAAACTGTTTAAATTAAAGAAAGAGTTCTAATTTTTTTCTGTCTCAAATGGTAAATGGAAAAACAAACACACTTTTGGTTCATCCTTTTCTCTTCCCTTTCCTTCAGGGCTCCACACCTAAGTAATTACTACACTTTTTATAGTATCAATATATTGTTCTAATGCACTGTTTAATAAAACACAAGCTAATTTTTTTTAATTACTTTCAATTACATGAGCCCCTCTTTCCTAGTTTATACAGTGCAAGGAGAGCTCAGATGTACCTTCCAGCTTCATGACATGTCTTTTTTAATCCAATTTTCAGCTGGATAAAATACAAGCCATAGGAACATTCAAAAGAGAAAAAATTATGCCATTAAGTATATTAGCAAAGCTCTTGACTTCCATCACCATGTCTTTATTAATCACTATGCTACAACCTTAGTCAGCAACACTGAAGTGACAAAACTGAACTGCTGGGTTTTTACACCTGGTATTCCAGTCAACTCAAATCTCAGCAGCCCAAGCATTATTTGATTTGGTAAGATAATTTGACTATACTTGGGTTAAATATCTGCTTGAACAATTAACCACACTCATACAGGCAGCCATGGAAAACAGAACCTGGAATGTATCTCATCATTTCTTCAAAAGTCTGCTTTGCTCGTTTCTGTTTATCCTGGAGAGAGCGAGGCTCGGTGTTCTCACAGAACACTGCATCTGCAGCGAAGACACATTGGAAAAAAAAACATCTTTAGGCAGCTACATATCACTGACACAGAAATGTGGTTTGGATTGTGGCTCAAAATTGAACTTCTTCTCTGTATTATGTTGATCAGAAGGGAATTCTAGCCTTGTCAGATCATACTTTTTGCTTACATTAGCCTGACCAAATCCAGAATACCCCACCTGTTTGAAGGACAATCTTTTCACATTTTTCTTTCCAACCTTTTCAAAGTTTAAAGCATTCTCTTCTAAGTTTGGATCAATTCTACTTTAGGTTAGTTACGATCTCCTTACTCACAATTTCCCTTATGCTTTCAAAACTACAAGCAGTACTTACACCTTGTGCTAAAACACTGTCTGGAACTGTCAAAAACTTCAAATTTACCTATGAATGAGAAAGCAAAAATTGCTATTCATCAGAAATAACAGGTGCTCAGTTTTGGTTTTAGGCTCTGCAAGTCTTACTGCACTCTTTTTTTGCCTTTCACAAGCTTCATTTTTGGTTTGGTAAGGACAGAGCTGTCTTGACTCCAGAGTTTTTGGCCAGATGCATTGTTTGGATCAGACTGCAGTCAGATAATACTCTACAATTGTGAAGTAATTAAAAATTTTTTTCAGTCTCTCACCCCTTCCCTTATTTGAAGGTCAGGAACACTCAAGTCCTCTCAAGAGCCCACCACAACAAAGGGAGCCAAAAAATTAACAATAAAAGGCTGATGTAGCACACAAGTGAAGTAACTTAAAGACTTCATAAAACATTTGCGTTGATACACTAAACCACCTCTATTCTGTTTTTCTTGTTCTCCTTGCACACCTCATCAAATTACTGTTCATAATACTTTGTTTTTCTGTAACCATCACTGACAAACAGGTGACTCAACAGCTTTCCACAACAAGCTTTGAAGTTAGTCCAAGCCCACTTGATTTTTAATACTCCACCAGCGTTAGTCAAGCATTCCAAGGTTTAGCACTCAGAAACTTCACAGAAGGGATTTCAAACACCAGACTAAAGCAGTATTTTTTCATCAAAGATGTAACTATTACTAACCTCTCAGCAGTGTTATCAGAGAAACCAACCGGTGCTCCTCAAATAGCTGTTCTAACTTGTTATGCAAGTAATAGTCTGTGTACAGTTCCAATGTATTTTTGAAGAGAATTCTTCCTCCCATCAAGAGATGATGCAGCCAGTCAGGAATGCGGAAAACTACCCTACCTGCAAAGTCACAGCAACATCTGTGAGTAGTAACATTTATCATGAATATTAGGAGAACCTCATATAAGAATCATTTATCCAAAAGAAAATAAAAAAAAAAGATTGCAAGCAAGAAGAGTATTTCAGTTTTGTTAGTGCAGCACTGAAAATACTGGTATTCTCCACAGTGCTTATCAAATACTTCCTTTAGCTATTTCTATTAAGGTAACAATTCCAGTTCCCAGAGTCTACAAGCAGCCTAGGCAGACCTGAGAAAAGGGACAGGACCTACTCTCATAAGCTAGTAAGAGGTGCAGAAAGGAGACATAACAAAGCAACTAAGCAATGATGAATGATAAATGACATTTTAGCACCACAATAAAGTCTTCTACAGAATGACCGTGTTACTAAGATGTATATTAGCTTGAAAGTGCTGAGTTATAGATCAGTGCTACAATAGAATTTCATTTCTTACCAGAGACTGTGAACTTCATGTTTGGCATGAAGTATATGAATAATTAAGAGAAATCACTTCTTACCAACATACATTAAGTAGTCATAGACTCCTTCTACAGTCATCATTTCCATGAAGTAGTTCTGATTTTGTCGTCTTTCTGTATTCTCAGACCGGTTTGCATTATTCTTGAATAAATCATTAAAAAGCTAAAAGCAGAAACATAAGACTGAAATCATTGCATTCAAAAGCAGAAGGATAGCCACCAGTTCTTTGGGTTGGTTTCTTTTTACAGAAGTAGCTTTTTTCCAGAGCTTCTAAAGAACTGATCAGGGGCGTTGATTTGTTTCATTGTTTCTGGTTTCGTTTTTTCAAATTCTTCACTTTCCAGTAAAGAGCACATCACATGTTGCCAAGATACACAACAACCAAAACACCTGGGTTCAGAACAAATCAGCACTGAGACATTAATTCATGAGCCTTTTTGCTCCTACTACCTTCTTCCAACCTAAACAATTACATGATTGTATGCATCTAGACTTTTACCACAGGCTCTGATTTCCTTGATGCACCCTGTTCTGAAAATGAGGGATTAAAAGGATATGGAGTTTGTCTGCCTTAAATCACAAGGGAAGCCTATAAGATTAAAGTATTCCTAAAAGTTCCTGTTGGAACTTTTGAAATAAATTTTGAAATGTATTTTGAAATAAATACAACCGTTTCTGGACAAAATATACAGGTTTTTTACATAAAGAAGTATCTTTTTCCCTTGCCAGCTTAATTATTTATAGTAAAACTTCATGACTCTTTGTAAGTTACTAACATTTGGGTTTCTTTCCATTTATCAATTATATTCCTTTAGCCTTCTATTTTCCTGTGTCATCACCTTCCTCCCTGATCCCTCTATTTCCTTGCCTTTGGTTCTTTCTGAAAAGATACTCCAATTCTTTCAAAACCCCAAGAGACTCTTCCCTGCACACCAAAAAAGGGGTCCCAAGCCACCTAGGCAGTAGTCTGCGCCTCCCCTGCCCCTGAGTCTGTGAATCCCAGCAGAGGGAAAGGAAGATCTCTAAATTCTGATGCTCTCCATGTTTAGTACCTAGCAATCCCCGCTAACAGTTTATTTTAAATTAACTTACCCCCAAAATAGTTAATCTAGATATAAAATAGGATTTATACAAAATACACTGTATTATGAAATGAAAGTTCAAAAGTTTATGACAAGGTTCTAAAAAAATCCTAGAACTAGAAGCAAATGCAACATAATCATAGAATTGCCTAGGCTGAGGTGATTGGCACTCACAGAAGGTTTTTTTTACCACTAATTAAAATTAGTTCCAAGGAACAGGAAGTAATTTGCTTATATGTGGTTCACTTTCTGTACAGCAATTCTCCCCAAAATAAATAAAGCCCTAAGACACGCAAATCACAACTATCTCTGAATCATGCAAGTCTCTAAACAGAATGCTCTGCATCCTTAGGAAAAGTTACATCAGGACATCTGGCAAGAGTCATGTTTTTGACCTGTACTCCTTCAGGCCTTCTCTTTTTTTAAGTGTTGAGCTGCTGGTATTACCTTCACAAGGTTCACTCAAACTAAACAACAGCAAGTTATTACATAAATTACATAAAAGGGCAAATATAGTTAATGCACTGGTGGGTGACTGGCATCCGGGAATGTAACAAACCTAAAAACAACACATAATTATTCACACCTACTGTATGGAAGCGTCCCTGGTATGTTGTTCTAGAAACCCTGTATAAGCTGAAGTCTACATCCTCCTTAATACTGAAACCAGAACAGCAGGAAAAACCTTAGCTGCAGTATTGTATCTTAAACAAGAGCCTTCTTTATTTTTTAGATACACCCCACGACCTGACAAAGGTGATACACACTAAGCCAACTTAAAGCAGCCCATTGTGCCATGCAGACATAGGTTCAGAGGAGTGCCTGGAGGCCAAACTAAATCATTAACAGCAATCTGGTAGGTAACCTATAAAAAAATCAAACATGAAGGCCAGCTTAGGGCAAAGCTTTTTGACTTTTTACTTTCACCCCAAACCAGAAGCAGCATCTTCTGAATGCTGTATGTACCACCATACAGGGACAATCTGTGTTGCACCTTAAACAGTAACGGTTCCTCGATCAGAGTCACACTTTGAAAGCATTTCAGAATGCAATCTACAATGCACTGCAGCAGCTGTAATACGAAGTGGCATTACACTTCTACTTCCATGTTTTACACTGTCCAGAACCTTGGCTTAGAAGAAATTCAAGTGAAAAACACTCAACTGGTTATCTAGCACAGAAGTTGAGATTATACTCACAATTCAGGTAAGCACAGGATTTTGTTTTAGATGTTTCTCTGCATGTTAGTATTTGAGATTAACAACACAAACCTCAATGCTATTATCATTATTTGTATCTAAGATTAAACAGTAACTATGATTGTAACCATGTAAATATTCTTAAAATGTTCACAATGAGGAAATTCCATTAATTGGTGTTGATTAACAATGGGAGTCAAGATCATGAAGTCAGTGAAAGATAAATGGCCTGTATTAAGAAAAAGACCAAAGTAATCCCTTGTACAACAGGCTTTGCTTGGGAAAAGCAAGCAAAGGAAGCGTGAATGCTCACGTTAAGTGCCTCACAGGAAAAAAAAAAAGTCACTCAATGGTGAGTGCATATGCAAACATACACCCAATACATTCCAGCACAGGTGTGAACTGTACAATACCATGACTATGAACAATATCTACAGCCAGAGGCATAAACCTCTCCCCTGTTCTTCCTGCTCACTTAAAAAGTAGAGAGGACTATACCAAAGTGGTAAGAAGAAAGATTGTATGCAGTGTCTGAATCACATCCGTCAGTGTTGGCAACCACATCTTCCTCCAAGTAGCTACTCAAAAACATATATTATGCTGCTGGTGTTCCAAAAGCAGCTTTTATTGCTGTTGGCAGGCCATCACAAGCCAGCAGAACAATGCCTTTATTGGCATATTTTGCAAAGTCTGCATCAGCTGAGAAGTCCTGACCTATTATAGCAAGTCTGACAGAAGTATGTTCAGAAGATGATCAAGCTGCTTACAGACCTTCAGAACAGAAACATGGCCAGAAATCCTGCTAGTGCCCCTAGGAGGGGGAAGCAGAGGTTTTTGTTCACTTGCTTTTTTTTAACCAGGCAGGTTAGTAACTCTTAATCTAGAGGATCTGACACAGGATGAAATCCAATTGCTCCCAGTTATACTAGGGTTGACTACCCACATTCATTGTGCATTTTTAACTAGAAGTCCTTCCACCAATATTTAAAACACACAAACATACACGTGCACCAGGCACATTCAAAAGGAAGGAGCATGCAGATCTGTCAGAGCATTAGGCACATTTCTGACTGGGCCTGCTCAGACAGATCTCCAGGCATTTCTTATTCAGCCTGCTGAGGAAGAGGAGCCTGTGTGCACCCTACTCATGGCAGCACAAGCACCGGGGAATGTGCATTGTCATCTCAGCAGAGTCCAATATGTTGAAACTGAAATAAACATACCCATGTCAGAAAAGATACATGAGAACACTGTGGCAATACAAGCATAAGCTGGAAATTGACTACCATTTACCAAAAAATTGAAGAATTCTCTTGCTATGAGATAACATATTCTTCTCACAGATGGGCCCTCAGGAAGAGCTAACCTTCTTTGGTTAAGTCTCTTTGGTTGCCTGCCAGATCTCTGCATAGAGTCCATACAGGCAGCTCACACAGTCCTGGTACAGACATTTGGCATTCACCTCCATCACCAGGAATGATGTGCCTGGCTACTGCACAGCACTTATACAGCACAGAATACCAGAATGGCCTGGGTTGGAAGGGACCTCAAAGACCATCTAGTCCCAAACCCCCTGCCACAGGCAGGGACACCTTTCACTAGACCAGGTTGCTCAGAGCTTCATCCAATCTGGCATTAAATACTTCCAGAGATGAGGAATCCACAGCCTCTCTGGGTAACCTGTACCAGCAGCTCACCACCCTCACAGTTACATAGTTTTTCCTAACATTTAATCTAAACCTACTCTCAGTTCCATTTCCCTTTGTCTGGTCACTAAATGCTCTTGTAAAAGTCCTGCTCCATCTTTCTTGTAGGCTTCCCTCAGGAACTGGAAGGCTGCACATCTGCACAAAGATGTCACGTCTCACAGCAGAAGTGAAAGTGCAGAACTGAACAGCTCAAGTCTATGCCACACATATCTGGGGAATAGGAAAGTGTGTTATTGCAGTCTACCTTTGGTCTGGCCTTTGGACTGAACACCCTCAGTGCCTGCATTCCTAGACAGCATTTTCCAGCTTGGCTTTATCTCAAATAATTTTAGTTAATGAGTTCTAAGACAGTTCTCTAGTACGAGACAAAGTGTATAGTCAGTTTTCTCCACTTCTGCAAAATAGGAAAGGAAGATGACTTACTGTACCTTCTTGTTATTTTCAGAAGTGGGACTCAAAATGGTAAGTTCAGGCCTGCTTGGTTTAGGCTTGGGAGATTCACAGGAGTTGATAAAATTCATGATGAATGGCTCCAAATGCTGACCTTTCTGAAAAAAAGATATGAGTGACCTGTCACTTGCATAATTATAGGAAAATGAAAACAAAAACAACAACAAAAAAGAATTTTCCAACAAAGTTTTGATTAGCCTATAATTTAGTAATCTCATAAAATTAGCTAATGAAGTTAAGATATTGGCAATCTGAAAGACTTACCTCTTTCATCAGCTTTCCTGGAACAGATTTTATGATTTTACCTACAATTAGAAACAAACAAACAAGAACTTTGTTATCAGTGTCTGATTTGAAAGACATTTTGCTCTGCTAGATTTTATGTACTCATTGTCTGGTAGTTATTTAAAAATAGAATCATTTTTAAAAATCTGGGTCTTTTTTATTTGGCACAAAACCCTATGAAATTAGTCTTGCACATAACCAGCTTGTAACCTAGTGATTACTAGTCTTCAAGAAAAGATACTTAAAAATATACATATTATTATCTGAACACTTTTTAAAAAACCCACAATAAAGTACTGTAGATCTACCTTTTAGCTCTTCTAGACCTTAACCATAAATAGCTCTAGCACTGTAATAGCAGTGCTGCTACAACACCGGTACAGGCAAAATTCCCTGTATGTAAGTTAGTCATAAAATCATAAACACTTATCAAAGAAGGTATCAAGGTAACTCAAATTTTCCTCTTTCTGTGGAAAAATCAGCAAATCTGGAGAGTTTCTGGGGGGAAGCAGCCTCAAAAACCCTGGTGAGTAGAATTTTCTAAATTGGACAGGTTACAACTGTGGCCTTAAAGATCAGCTCTTGTGTCCTGATAAGGCTATCAGGATATGGCACAGTAACTTTGAACGATGAAAAATGAAAGGGTCTAGGACTAGTTTTATTTTTAGCACTACAGTTATAGTAATAGTATTCTTATCTACATGTCATTAAATTTGGAATTTACATGGGAAAGTATGTACAATGATCAAATGACAGTAATAAAAACACTCATCCTCACAAACAGCCCTACTGAAATGCCAAGACTTGTTATAATGCTCATTATGGAAGTGAAGCACAGTCTCAGACAGGAAATGCATTACAGTAAACACTGTAATTATAAGCTTTTTTTAAGGGTACGGTTGGATCTAGAAGGAAGATCTGAAATCAAAACAAAACCTTTTGACTGGAGGCTGAGAACAGAAACCTCATTCAACAACTATAAGGCAGGCTAAGAGAAGGGCTGTCCCAGCAGGACCACGCCGTGACCGGGGGCCGCAGAAATGCAGCGGCGCAGTTCGGACAGCTGAGGCTTTCTGGGAGCACAGCCACAAGTGGCACAAGACATGAAGACAGAATGGCCATGAGGTTCACCTGACCAGCTCAGGCCCACTACTCTGAGACAGCTGCACTGCAGCCAAGTCACACTACAGGCTACACACTGCAGCTTTTTTGATTCATTATTGTAGGAACCCAGAGCGCCAAGAATATTTCTCTGCCTGTTTTTAAGGGTTCTTACCCCCCTGAACAACACTGTTTCAGCTTCAAACCTTGGAAAAAATTACCAGTGGTCAGACAAGAACTAGAAAATACAGTGGTGTGAATTAGGTGATAGACTACTGTGTAAGATTGTCACAGGGTGAAAAATTTAGAGGTTTTGGGCTTCTCTTTGTAGTAAATAGATAAGAGTAAAAAATATCAAAATGGAGGATTGTTGTTCTCTAAACCTTCTTCTCCTTCTTCTCCTACTCCATGTTCTGCAGTAAAAGTAGTTTGGAATGACTGGATAGAGAATTCCACAGTTCCTGCCCATGTTACTGAATAATTGGTAGGAAAGTGAAAATAATGCACGTTTTTAGTAACTATTGGTTAAAATATCTTTAAAAGGCTGTGTAAATCTTGATAATTAGCTCTCACTCCTACTTTTCCTCCTTCTATGCTGTACCTGGGTCACGCTAGTGGCTCTGTTCCTCTGGTAAGACTTAATAAACAACTATCTGGAAGCATTGAAACTAAAAGAGACATCTCAGTTTATCTTTGAAACTCCTTGCAAGGACTTTCAGCAAATTCTCTCCCATCAGGAGGGACTAGATTTACGACACAGTAAAGTGTCACATTATGAACTACTGCCATTAGACATTAGAACTTCTCAACTTCTCAATTTCCATTTGACCTGCCTGTATCACACACACTGATGCCTCAAATTCCATTAAGCAGCTCATGTTAGAGAAGATCTTAACACCATCTAATACTAGAAATATCAAATATTGTAGTTTTCAGAATAAAATAAGCGGATTTTAATCAATTAAAATCCAAAGGTAGTTTTATAACTGTTTATGCCACCTCATCTGCAAACAATGACAGATGCACCCAGACTTGACTTGTGACAATACCATAAATTTTCTTGAACTATGAGATTTATTAAGAGAAACCTTACCATCTTGCTTGCTGACACAAAAATTCAAAAGCAACCACTTAAACATTTTTTTCCAAAATTTCAAAATGTCTTTTTTTTTCAAGGAAGAAGTATCAGCATGTCTTGCTTGCTATGATTTTAAGGGCTGTGAAGGAGCAGACTTCTTATTTCATACATCCACAAGAGTTATCTATGAATTACTACTGTCATTCAGAGAATCACATAATTCAATCACAGCATCCACAGCATTACTATTTGTCAGCATAAACAAGTAGCATATTACATACCAAGATTCACATCAGGCAACATTTTATCAAGAAACTGAGTTTCTCCTCCATTAGGGGATAGGAAGTCAGCTAAAAGCTGGCTGTTACTTAGTTCTGGATGTTGCAGAAGTTTCTTTGAGACAGAAGGAACAGAAGAAGTATAAGTACTTTAAAACTCATCTTTAAAAATCAGTTTCTGTACAGCAGAAAAATATTCAAAGAGCATTATACTGCCACAGATATTGTCATTTCCAAGAGATTTCTGTTCTCAGTCATGTGAAACTTTAACATTGCCCACTTGAATCCTTTCTCTAACTATAAAGTTACTTGGAAACAAACAAAAAAACGCCAGATATTCTTTTATTAGCTTTATATCATTAGTATTAGAATATTCTTTGCTCCAAATGTTTGTTTGATACCTGGAGATATTCCTGAAACTCCTCTCTCTTGGATTTTAAGAACTCATAGTTCTTGGGGCCAATGATTCTCTTTGAGGGAAGCTGAGCATCAGGAAATGTACCTAATAAAGATATCAAGGAGATTAAATTATTCTTGTAATGCAGTAAACACTGATTGTACTATTTTAAATTTCAGCTAAGTAACGAATGATAATCAGAGCAGGGGGAAAATGGCTTTCCAAATGGTGGAGAACATACCATGAAATTCCGTAAGCTTTGATTCAAGCACGTAAAATTCAAGATACCTCCTGTAGACGGACCAGTGTTCAGGTTCATGTCCAACTGGAGAAGAAAAAAAAGTTAAAAATAAACCAGGTTTTATGCCACCTGAGAGACAAATTAGCAACAGCAAAAATATGCTGGATTATATAAGAAAAACCTCAATGACATTAGCCCCCCCCCATTGTAGTAACATAAACTTTATGGTACTTTTAGCGTTACAGTAAAATGCATAACTGGTAGATAGATATGGTACTAGCAAGGAAATTATCACCTCATTTATGGGATCCCTACAATCCCAACAATGGACTGCTCCTTAACTTCAACATTTATGATGGCTGGCTATTATGAGATCTATTTTCCAACTTTTAACCAAATGACTTACAGAAATAGTACTTGTTGAATATAGTCCTCTGCATCATCAGCTTGAATGCTGATCATTCTTAATCCTATCACTGCACATATCACTAAATGCCTCTTAAACACTTTCTGCTCATTGTGGAAGTATTACTCTCACTACTAACGCAAATCCACGCAGACTTAGGATGATGCTGTTTTTCCCCACTCCATTTGGATGTATTGCTACCTAGATACTGATAAACTAACGGCAAGCCATGATGGTTTCCAGTAAACAAAACATTTTCATTTCCTAAGAACTCATTTTAAGGTTATACAAAAACTTATTTGTGGTTCATTATTCCAAAGTTCAGAGTTGTTAAAAAAAATAATATGCCAGGTGTTTATTAATATGAATTTTAAGGTAAGTATTTTTGGAAAGAGAACATTTCAAACTTTGCCATGAAGTCTAAATAGAACTGATTCATGCTGAGGAGTCAGTTCTCAACCTGCAAATGCTAAATGTGATCATTTATCTCTCAAACTCATTTCCTCAGAACTTTCAAGCCATTATTTTGAAATCAGAAGAATGCATATACAAAACACACTGCAAGAGCCATCAGAATACAGCACACTAAAATACTCTGGGTTCACTTTCAAATGATGCTTTATTTATCCCCAACATAGCATACCTGCCCTTCTATCATTTCTCTCTACATCAATGCAGAATACAGGAATTCTCTCCTTTCTGTCTTTTCTTTCCAAGGAGGGATCATCAAAAAAATCTACATATGGGATGCTGATTTTCCATGCCGCAAGGTTGCGGGGTGTATTTGGGGTGGTAACAGCCTCCTCAGGAGAATCATCTTCCATTACCATAACACCTTCTTCAATCTGTAAGGATTCAAACACAGATCTCCAGTTCTGTTTTAATTGGTACAGTCTACCTCCGCTTCTAACCAACTCCCTCCTCTTCCCTTTTTAAAATTTTCCATTTGTCTCCCAACTGTACTTCAGGTAACAGTATCCCACACAGTAAATTCTACCATTGGCTCTATTCCTGGCTGTTTAGCATGGAAGAAAAACATTAACTGAGGGAGACACCCAAGACAAATGAGAAAGGACTGTTGGCTCCTGATCTACAGAGAAAATGCTGCACCACAGACCAACTAGACAGCAATTTCTCCACTACATTATTTATGGTTTTAAGGTCTTGTGGCAGGCTGCAGATGAAGAGCCACGCATGCTTTACTACCCAGAATTACAGAACAAGTCATTGCTTACAAAAATACCTGACGCTGCTACTTTTGGTACTTCTCCATACTAAAGCAATAAGCTCAGAAGCACATGAACTGGGGATGTTCCCTTGGCACATGAATGAATACAGGGAAGATAAGGCAACTTAATCAGAAGCCAACACATGAAGACTGTGCAGTCAAGACAGAAGAAATGTAACATTTTCAACGGGGCAAAGGAGAAAAGAAAAATCCAAGCGCAACAAAGACATCTAGTAAAATTTAATGGTTTTACTCACAAAGTCATCTTCTCCTTCATTTAAGTTATAGTTAGGCAACATAGCTCCTTCCATTGCAGAACTCTTGAATACACCTTTTATTTTGTTCCCTATTTTGCTGATTCCAAATGATTCTCCTCTCTTCTGTGTGGTCCTAGGATTACAGAAGCCACAGTCCACAACACAAGGCATATTATTACACAGCTGCTCATTAGGCTGTTGCACACCACTTGCAGATAAGAGAAACAACTCTATAAACAGGTAGACAATATATTTACAGTTCCACTTAATTAAAATTCATTTATGGTAAATCTGTTCTCTGATCAATCAGCAAAACTTCTTCAATACACTTTTAAGAGACACGGGATTCCCAAATGCTTAACCACAAGTAAACTCTTACAATAGTATCCTAGTAATTCATGACACAGAATAAACAATTAGCTAGGTAAAACAACTTTGTTTTGACAGCAGAAACTGTGGAATTGCTACAGGCAGGCACATCAAGTAGGTCATTAACTTTGTCCTTTTCCATGCACTCGCATTTAAATATTTATCTTTCTGCCAAGCGTAGATGCATTTTTTAAAGGAACTTTACAAGCACATATCATTCAAGATAGAGCTCAGTTTTTAAGCAGTAGAGACAGACAAAAGGAATGTGCAAGGAGCAAGACTGAGGATGAGAGAAAACAGATGCAACTAAAGAACCTTGGCTTGAAGAGCCAGTCCGACTGAAAGATGAAGAGTTTTTAAAGTCTTGCCACTTATGACAAAGCATCCAAAAACCAACAAACCAGGTATGGGGAAAAAAAAGATACTTGGGCAGTAAGCACACCCCTTACTGAAGGAACAGATTTTTTTATTATTCTTATGCCCTTACACAAGTCCTGACACTGATGATTATTTCTTGCATAGAAGTGCTAGTAACTTTGGAAAGAAAAATGTTTCTGCTGAAATCAGCCTGAGGTTACTTATGGTAATTCAATATACACAGTTGAGAGACAAGTTAAAAATCAATACAGTGAACTGCAGAATCAAACATTCAAAACAAATTTATAGACTGATATTAGAGGACAAAAAAATCCTGTTTCTTTTCCTTTAAAACAAGAAACTATTGACTACTGGAAGGGAGTACAAAGAGAACAGCAGCAATCAGCAGGTAAAGCATTTTCATCACCCATAAAACCATGCAGACAACATCAACTGCTGACTCCAAACATGCATCTGCATGTTACTAATAAGCTTCCTGTTTATAATTTTACACAGACTGTGTACATGACTAAAGCTGCGTAAATAACCCACTGCTTTTCCAAATCTTTTGCTTTTTCTATCTCATATAATCATCAGCTCCAAAGCAGACTGGCACCATCTACCCTAATTATCTCGTCTATGCAAAGACAAGGTTGCTTGGCTGCTTGCAGTCTAAATCCTTATTTGAACATTTTACTCCATTCTTGAACAACTTCTACTACACGTTATTGTGCTGAACTGAGCTGTTTCACATTGGGGACCTACCAGAATCTTGTACAAGTGCTTCAGCACTGGGCTAGAAAACAAACCTCAATCAGACAAAACTAGCTTTTCTGGAATATTTCAGACCTCTGGCTTGACCTTGAAGGAAGTTCTCATCATTCCTGTGAAAACTTGTGCAGTTCTTAAGAGTTTGAGCAAAAACTTTGATTTGCACAAGGTGAATGATTTGATAGGAGGACTCCAGTCTCAAAGCAGTTCTTTCCCACACTGATCATGCTCCAGGTGAAGGCAGCATTCACTTGTGCCTGTACTGAGCTGTACTCAACCTGACAGCTGGGAACCAACCCTTCCAGCCCCAACGCAGAGATTACGCCACGTGAATAAAAAGCAATCACTGAACCGGACAAGTATAAAGTGACAAACTAGGATGGGAGTCTCTGCACAGGAAGAGACCAATTCAGAACAAACACTGGTGAATGAGAGGATACACAGACTCTCTCCACAATATATGGAGAGAACACAAGACTGGTTTGGTAAAAATCCTTGAGCACAAATCACACTGGATGAGCATGGAAAATAAACCTGTGGATGTTAGCAGAGATGGATGGACAGATAACAGGATGACCTGACATTTCAAAGAGATGGAACAATAAAAAAATATATACAAAAAAAAGGTATCAGGATGAAAATCTATTAACTTCACTGGCTAAGCAGAAATAGAAGAAAGGCCTTGAGGCTAGGCAGAAGGAAAGAGATGGGACTAGGATAGGGGCAGGTTCAAGACATGAAGGACCAAAGACAACAAGAGGTAGTCCGTTTAGAACAGAGACCAGACTTTTTTTAGGACCTGTCAACTCTGCTACTGTCAATAAATATAAATATATATGTCCAAAACTCATTGGAAAAATATCCCACTCCCTCTAGTGCTAATCCATATAATAGCATTATTAGACCATCATTCTACAGTTGCTTTCTCAGCAGGACCCTCTGTGGAGAGTCTACAGACTCCAACATTCCTGAAGAATCATGTGACAACAAGAGGTTGGAACACTTCCTTTTTTCCTCAAACATTCCAAAAGTAATACATACCTAACATTAAAAAAATTACAATTATTGTTCAGTCTATAACAGGGAATTGCAGACTGAAGACTGCAGTAGTCCACTGTGCACTGTGGCATTCTTTAATCACGGATGGTTGCAAAATCATTTTCCCACAGGATGCTTGCCTCATTCAGGGCACTGAACAGATCTTGGCAGGTGATCTTGAGCCAGGGGTATGCAGCTGAAGAATGATGCTGTGAGGCTTTTTGGGTCAAGAAGGACTAGACCAGTTGTATGTATCAGACAAGCTAGATATTAACATGCATGTGAAGTCGGAGTGCCACTTCCGTTGGCTGACTAAAATCCCTACACGCAGTTAGGAGAAATGCTGAGTACATCTTGCTGCACTTGAACATCAATGAGCTGCATTTATATCTCAAGAACTCCTTACTGCTCAACAATCAAGCAAGTTACAGCTCAACATGCTGAACTGGCACATAAAGTATAAAAGCATCTAATAACCTTGATTCTTAACCTGAAAAATTAAGTTGAAAAATTTACCCTAAAGGCTAGTATGAGCAATCTATGTCATAATGATGCTCTGATAAATTCTAAGGAAAAGTCCATAAAGAAAAGATTGTTTTCTGAGTTTGGATACCATGTATTTAAAGAGGCATGAATAATGAGAAAACAAACCATTGAACGGCTACTAAGGCATTAATGAGTGGTCACGTATACTAGCTACAGCAAATTATAAGAAATAGCATATGTTGCCATCAAACCTGTAACAGTCACAAAAGAAGCTGCAGAGAGAAGTAATTTGGGCAACTGCTGGGTTTGAGTGCTTAAAAATCAGAATATTTGCATGCGATGTTAGACAATGATCACCACGGATACAGCTTGCAAGCTAAAACAAGCATATAAGGGGATAACACCTTAATGAGGATCTGGAAATATGACACGAAGTAAAGGAAATTCTGGAGCACCTAGCAGTCACAAGCCAAAAAAAAATTTCAAGTTCTGAAAATATATTTCAAAAAAACGACAACAGACACACTGTTAACAGCAAACAATGTTAATGTAATGCAAACATGTGAAATTAGTAATTAAGCAATTTCTAAACACTTGTGAAGAGGACATGGGAAGTAAAGCTTTTTGTGAGGAGAAATGCATCCAGAGAAGACATTCATGTCTTTTACAAATAAAATGAACAGTTAATTACTGTTATAAAGGCTGTGTGATGAAGTCATGAGAGATGCAGCATAACTAACACACAACACTTATTGAGTGTTAGATAGACTTACCGTAAGTCATCCAAACTCAGGCTACTTCTGCAACAACAGGCAAATAAATTACCTCAGAGTCCAGCAGAAAATTAAAATAAAACAAAACCAAAACAACAAAAGAACCCAAACCAAACCAAATGTGACAGACCTATCCCAACAAAACTGAATAGGCTTTGACCCTCACCATGGATTAAGAAGAGGTGGTCCAATTAGGAGTTCCTGACCTAGAACCCTAAGAAGGTGAAATGTGAACAGTATCTGCACATCTCATCATCACACGCTTGGCCTTTGAATTTAAAACATCGGTTATTGAAACTTTCAGGAGATTCAGCACAAGCAACCACCAATTAATGGAGAACAACTTTCATTCTTAGAATTACCTGTAGTGCCAAATAGGCAGCCAACTGTTCCTACTACCTTTGTTCAGAAGTCACATAGGAATCTAGTTTATTTGGCCAATACAATGAAAAGGCTGTGGACTCACTTTATGTAATAATACACACCCTCTCCCCCTCTGTATTAGTATAGTATATACATATATAATACAGTATAGCATCTGTATTAGGTATAGTAAGAGCCATTATTTAAAATTAAAGTAACTTTTAAAAATTTTTATTTCACAGATTTTAGGACCTGTCATTATATTTTTGCCATTCTACATAACCTGGTACATAGAACCAATGCCTCAGACCCAGTAACTCCAAATGTGATGTTTAAATGAATTAACTATAAACACTGTCATCACATACAGGATTTTAATTCATGGCAGCTACTGAATTCTGGACAAACTGATAAGGGATAAAAATATTAAAATTTTAGGTTTTGTTTTACAGAAGGGTCTGATTGTAAGACATCTTACACTGTCTTTGACTGTGTTAACTGTGAAACTGGAAATACAACCTACCAGGTTAGAAATGATGGTGACTATTACATTGCACAGAACTTTTCACAGACTTAATTCCATGGGTTTTACTCCTAACCACTCCCTGAAATTGTTAGTATCTCTTCTGGAGTCCTTTAGCCTGAAAAGTGCTTTAATTTCACTGCTATTCCAATATGAGAAACCAGGATGTGTCTATTTTGATTTGTGGTTATGGTATGTCGAAAGTCAAGACAGACAGCAATCCAGAAATCTGGGAATTTGTCCTACATAACAGCTTTTCTTTTTTTGTTAGACTTCCAACATAGATGACATTTAAGTAATGTAGTTGTATTATAAATACATAAATGTGAGAGAGGGAGAGGAAATTCTTGTTGTGTCTTCCACACTATCCAAATTAAGTTGACAGAACTGGAACTCAGAACATCAGTTATCATTGGCCACACACATTAAACATTAGGTAGAAAACATCAGTTACAGAGTTAAAACTGATGACAACCACAGTTAGTTATCAAGTTGTCAGAATACCCTCAATATGACTTCTTTACACTCCAGAAACCCTTGACACCGCCCACCTACTGCCCTAGCAGTTTTCATAGGACATTATTTGTCCTGTCTGTCTGCAAAAAGCTATGATTGTTCTGTACAGTTCAAAGAAGTGATTCAAACCAAAAATTACAGATTACAGACAGTCATTTTTTCCTACCTTCCCACCTATATTTTCTAGAAACTGTAATTTTCTTGTCTTGCAGTAAGGGAAATGTTTTAACACATTACCCCCATGCACATTCCACTGGGATTTCATACCTACTTCTTGATCTGATTTCTTAACCAGCAGTACCTATGCAATACACACACAGTACCCATAGCAAAGCACAACCAAAATATGGGAAACAAAACTCATCTCTTTGCACATAATTACTTTGTACATAATTACTAATGCTAGAATAAGAAAGAGAAGGCAGGACAAAGTATATGGAATAACATCTGGAATAATTCCATAGGTAACCTTGATTTTTTCCTGCCCCCTTGGCACTGACTGTAGACAATTCTGCAGAGGGAAATTCCAAAGCAACAGGCAAACTACTTGCAGATAGGACCTCTGTGTCATGGAAATAACCACTGAGGTACTTCTTCTGGAACACACAGTATCTCGTATTGTACATCAGTATATATACTGAGGGCATTCAAATTGTTCTAAAATGTAAACCAGATACATTTTCAGTAATGCTATGGATACTGTTTGAGAATATGCTGCAACAGCCCCCAAACAAAATTTGTTTATTCTGTAGCCAGAGATGCATTTCAAAAACTCCAGTAAGAAATGGCCGGTAATTTCCCCCTTTCTGTTTTTGAAAGCAAAGAACCAAGGAGGTGACCTACATGTTTTCATACTTTAACTAGATTTGAGAAGTGTATGACAGAATACTTCCAAACCTTGACACGAATAATTTTGGGGAAGAAACCAGAAGGCAGATTTAAAGGTCTAGGTGAAACCCTTTAGCCATCTTCAACAGAAGCTGATGTGTGTTTAAGGTCACCCATCCCAGTGGAGTACCATGTAGGAAAGGAATGCAGTTTGGGCTAGCTGCCTTCATTCCATGCCTCTTTGTTAAGAAGCAGAAGCTTGCCAGCACCACTATGAGACAGCACTACACCAAAGCTCCAGTCCTGGACCTACAGAAACTATAAAGACCACATAAAAGACGTCACCAACGGAGAATAAAGAGAACAATCATGCCATTTTTGAAGAACAGGACAAGGGAAGAAAGGTGTGTGTCAGTAATACAAATCTCACAATAGGCTGAGAAACAAGAATTTGCTGTCAGGTGTAACTCTAATGAAAGCAGAGAAGTTTAAATGAACCACTGTTACTCCTCTACAAGAGGACAGGCATTAGCATTTGCCACAGTACCGTGGATCTTATTTCATACCAAGAAAGAAAGCCTATCCAAATTAAAGACTGCCTCACTGAAGTTTTCCTTCTTTTGGCTAGGCCATAAGAGAAATTCAGTTGGGCCAGCCCACGACTGTTGGAGCCATCCAACATAAAGTGAAACACAAGAAATTATGAGACCCCAAGGTTTATCAACCCAACCCAAGCCCACAATGGAAGATCACCCATCCCCACCACAGGAGAGGTTCTTCTACTCCACAGGCTGTCAGGAGCCTGAAGGTGGTCTCTAAGTGTATGGTCCAAGCCCAGAAACAAGGCTTCTAATGCTGCATTTCTGCAACGGAGTTGGGGGACAGAAAACACATTTGATGTAGGAGAAGTGGCAGTTGTTACAGTAAGAGGAGATTCCCATTGAATAACCAGGTTGGTTAGACCTAGGGTACACTGTACCTATCCATGTAGCATCTGAAATCCAAGAAGACATAGCTTGGCAGCACTAAAATGGTATTATATATACACAGTCAATTAAATCACCACTTTATTTTCATATTCTTTAATTCTCACTGCACGATTTTTTTCCCTTCCCTCTTCTCAAATGTTGAGGTCTAAATCACATTTTAAATTCTTTAATGCAAAACACATAAAGAGAAGAGACGTCTTGTATAATATTGCTTACATCTTTAGCATGTATATTGTTCATTTAAAAACTGAAGAAGTAGAGCTAAAAATTAAGTGAAATTAATATCAGGCAATAAGAAAATTCGTACAGTTTATTATTTTGATGCTTTTAATTAAAAACCAAAGAAAACCACTTAGAAGTTCTACCATACCTACCTGTTAAATTTCGAATTGCGGGTTGGTGACTCTGCTCCTCTTAGAAGGTGTCTGAAGTACTGTAGCAGACAAATAAGGTATCAAGGAAAACACTGCATTAACTGAGGTAACAGCTACTGTGCAACAACACTGCAAAGGTCAGGAAACCAGAACTGAAGGAAAAGCCAAACTGACCACAATCTAGCAGTTAGAATTTTAATCTGGAAAAGGACAGACCATACAACAATCAATACACGAGCCTAGGACTACTTATTTAACCTTACATAATCTCAAAATTAAAACCACAAAGCTGAAATAAAAATTAAAATAAGCACCAAAATCCATGTCATCTCCTTGTTAAAAAAATCAAGCATTTGAGGCATTATAGCTATCATGGGAGAGATCACCATCAAAACTATTTTTGAGAAATGTTCTTTTTATTAAGAGTAATGCTAAGTAAGACAAGTACCCACTCCCAGGACAAATCAATACATTCTGCCTCAAATAAATGCAAGAAAAGCTTAACATACAACCTGACTTACACAAACTTCTGAAAGGAACATGAACTCAAGACTCACCCCTGTGATTAAAGTGTGTACTACTAGAAGGCCTTAGGCAGACAAAGTCAATCCAGGGTGGGGAATTCTTAAGGTGGCATTTAGAACCCAATAACACAACAATCTTAAATATCTTATCAATTGCTTTGAGCAACCTTCTTGAAAACAAACACCAGACTTTTAGCTGCTGGAATGCATAATGCTGAAAAAACCTAAGTACGACTTTTGTATCTTTAAATACCATTATATTTTAAAAAGTAAATAAAGAGATCGTGTTCTACATCTATCAGGCAGATTACTTCTGCACCAAATTTGCAATCATAAAAGAAGGGGTGGAGAGGATTTTTTAATAGCTGTGATATACACAAATTGTTACATCAAAAAATGAAGTTTTCTTTTGTTCTGTGGTGTTGTGTTGGACTACAATAAATCCTGTCTTCCTACTGAGAATGGTCCAGCTCTAGAATGCCAACTGAAGTGGAAAATGGAGCCATATTTTTCAGTTCCACACACACGACTGTTGTAAATAGCGTATCCTAAAAAAATACAATCTTGCTTTTAAGATTACTCTTCTAGTCTTTCACTCTTACCTCATCACTGTGACAGAACATAGGAGTAAAAACATTCTCGAGCAGAGAAAGCACGTGCTCGTAAGCTTCAAAAAGACACCGCATAGTTTGAAGTTTCACAACATCCATATATGGACCTTCAGCAACTAGAAAAACCAAAATTAAGTATGAATAGAGAGAGATATACACACAGGCATATAAAGTTCATGGGTTTTTTCTAGTCAGAGATTGTGCTTATTTTGCAAGCTATTCTACGTCTTACAAATAAAAAATAGAAATAAATTAACAAAACAATGATTAAGCACAATATAGCAAAGGGATAACGAATTTTTAAACTGACAAAAAAAAGACTGATAATATTCAGCAAAATTTGTTTCCACTTTATTACAGAATGCTGTTTAAATTCCAGAGTACATTATTCCTTTCAAATTCCAACTTACTTCTTTGAATCTCTTCCACAATGAAAGGGTCAAATCTAATCTTGTCAATGCTTTCATCCAAACAGTAAGTTTTGTAAATTTTCTGTACTTCCTCATGAAGAGACATCTTTTCAGTATCTGACAGTTCTGGTCTCAAAATTCGGTCATTGAATTCCTCTGAGAAGTAAAGGAAAGAAAAAAGAATTTCTTGATCAACTTGGCAAAGAAAGAACATCTTGAAGCACCCTATAACATCAAAAAATTTTCCAGTAGGTAAGTAATTTGCAAAACTTAATTAAAAGTTAAAAGAAAACTTAATTAAAATTAAAAGAAACATACGACATCTCAAAATCCTAGGTAATAAGGTACCTGCCTTCTTATTAACTATAATTCAGGTTTGTTCATAAAGTTATTACTAAAAAGATATTGCAATTAAAATAAATTATTCCTTATCACAGTAAGGATAAATCCACGAGGTTGTTCCTGGCATATGAATGGTTTTTTTCTTCCTAAATGACCCAAATACAGATTGTAGTTTTCCATTAGAATGATTTCCAGATCATCAAATAACTTCAGCACAACATTTGTAATCTTACCAACTGTAAGGCAGAACTGCAGCACATGGACTGCCCCTTCCTGTTTCAGGAAGTTCATAAACCGAAATAAAAGGTCTTGCTGATCTCTGATCTCCTTTAGCTCCAGTTTCAGTACCTGAGTAGGTTAAAAATGCAGTCATCCACCTTTCAAACTTTCAGTGAGTACATAAATATTGCAAAGAGTTGTAGAACAGAATGAGCGGGTAAATAAAACACTTATTCAGAACAGGAAAGGAAGCAAATGTTGCCTTTACTTACAGATGGTTTTTTATTTCTTGGCTCAGCAAATTTCTGAAGGAATGGAACCAATGAAGAAGTAGGCTCGGTTGCTATCTCAGGCTGCAGAAAAAAATGACAACTGGGTAAGAAAGCGACTTTCATGGGTGAACAAAATGCCACTGTTTTAACTTTGTCAGTACTCACTGGACTGTCATCAATGAAGATCAGCAGCAAATGGTTCACAGTGTCCTGCAAGGAACACAATACAACAAATGAAATTAATATTTAAAAAACTCAACAAAATAGATTAAAATTATTTCAATAGTACGTTATACCCAAGTTTAAACCTGTGTATATTAATACTTTTTAAAAAGCAAAGCCTAGGAATACATGTTTGAGAATTGACCTTCAATGGCCTCCTCAAGTTTTTACAAGTCAGGGAATTTCTGAAGAGACCTGCACAGAAATATTCTTTACCCAGTGGAAGAAAGCCCTCCAAAGTATTTTCACTGTAAGTGCAGATCTAATGAACTACCAATACTTCCACACTATGGTACTTTCTGTTTGCAGCCAGGTGATCCCTGCGTGAGCACTGCAATTTTGCCTATTAAAATACAAGCATATATAAAAACAAGGATGCCAGCGTTGCAGATTCAGAAATAAAAGCCCCCTGATTTGCAGAATTAAGGGGAAAAAAGTGATTTCAATACACCTGCAAAAACTGCTGGTTTACTTAGACTGCTGTAAAGATCCACAGAGCTAGAGCTCAAGTAATCGAGCCCTTTTTAAATGTAGCAATAGTAACGTGAAGATGTTTACGCTAGCACAGCATTCTCCCATTTAACAGGGGTTGTAGTCCTTCACTGAAAAACACATTCTTAAGATATCACACCAACACTGTTATTTTAGTCAGTTGAGTGAGTTAATTTGTATGAACAAATAAGACAACTGGCCACAGGATTCCTTTTTCTTTTATCGAGTCAAAATGCACAGCAAGTAAGTCATTCTGCATCATTTGCTTTACCACAACATACTTAGTAGGAAAACAGTAATTTTGAATAAATTAAGATTATTCTCGTGCTCCAAAGTCTTACAGGGTCAGCTAAGAAATCCATTGAGGGAAGGAACACAGAACCAGGGAGAATCTCTCTAATCAGAAGGGCCAGGGATCTGAAAGAAAATAAAAGAAAGAAAGTAAAAATCCAAAGCAATATTAGATTTCATAAATTTCTAAGTGAAGTTTGCAATGCTGTCATATACTACTGGGAAATATTTTAGGATTTAATAATACCACAAGCATGCTATTTTAAAGACAAATCAAAAAAAAATCATAAAAAAAGGGGTAAGAAGGAAGATTACTTTGAAGTCCATTCTTTCACTTTCCAATACTATAGTACTACACAGTATGCAGACACTTAAAAAAAATACAATTCTAAATAATTTATATACCTGCACTCTGTTGACTTTGGGGGCAAAATATAAGGAAAAAGAAGTTCAGTAAGTTTTCTTAAGTAGTGAAGTTCATCTCTTCGGCTTCTCAAAGCAACATGCAGTTCGGGTCCATATTCATCTAAAGCAGCTTGCTGCAAAGATTCCGCATTTTTTACTGAAAGTAAAAAAAGAATTACAGAGTTGCTTCAGCTTTTTCTTGCTGGGAAACAAAAGGCAACTGCTTTCTATTTGAGCTAAAAAGTTAATATTTTTAGTACACATACAACTGCCAAAGGGATAAAATGTTGAAACTTTACAGAAGAACCTTGGCTTAGACTTTGAAGCCTGGCTATGTAAAAATAAAACCTCGCACTGAAATAAGAATTCCTTCACCAAACAATTGCAGTTTGCATGGTATCCAGAATGCTTTCTCATTTATAATTATATATAAATAGATAAAAAATAATATAAATTTATATATCCAATTTTTATATATATAGATAAGAAATATAAGAACTCTCACCATCTGGATTCTCAGAAAAACTGCACTGCGCAAAGTCTGCCTCTAATTGCCTTTTTCCTGACCTTCTTCATGATCTCCCATTTTTTTGGCCTACAGCACAATTTGAAATCAACGTAAACTTTTACTCAATCCTGTAATATCTGCTTCCTCCTTAGAACACTTAAAAACAAACGTGAAGGAACATACATTTCAAACACGGGGTAAATCAAGCCAAAACCTGCAGGAGGATCTGCAAGAGTACTGCCTCAAGTCACAGTGGAGTAGAAAGAATACCTCTTTAACAGATTAGAAAAACTACAGATATTAATTAGAAGCAACAATGTTGTATTTCTTCTGATTACTTCAAAGGCAAGTACTGAGCTGTTACAAAGCATACCTAGCTGGACTAGCAATGTGGCACAGCCTCATGCCAACACCACCACCAGGCACAGGTGAGGTACATAATATACTCCTCAGTTACCTTGAAGGTTAAAACTTGTTCCCAGCATATTAGAGAAAGAAACCTTCTGGCTTAGCCTTCACATCCAAAAACCAAGAGTGATATCAGCTGATAGGAAGGATGCAGGAATATATATCACCTGATAAATATGCCTAGCTGGTGCCACTAAAAGCAGAGAGAAGGAATGTACCCTCAGGTGATGAAATCATAGAGGTGTCTGTGCAAATAGGACTAAGAGAGTAACAAGACTAGGAGAAAAGGAAATGCCCCCTAAAAGCAGTAATTTGAAAAAGGATTTAGAAAATATGGACAAAGGGCTAGGCTCAACTAGCAACCAAACCAAGGTCTGAAAGCTGCCTCTGAACCATGTATAGTGGCGGCTGCTTTAGCAGTATTTATTCAAAAGTGCTACTAAAAGTAATTTTCAGCTGCTACTTCACATATCTGCCCTTAGGAAACAAATCTTTTCCTTTAAAACACTGAAAAAAAAGGCTTTATTTTCAATGCTGTACATTTTAAATACAGTTCTTTACTGTTAAAGGAAAGTGTCTCCAACTCCTTGGTAGAAATCAAAGGAAACATGAAATTTGGTGTAAACAGCGCTGTAAGATTATCTAGTATTATCTTGAAATTGCTGTTGTGCCATGAAAGACATCCAATGTGATTACACTATGTCTCATTATTCATCTTAATCATTAACACTACTCACAGGACCTACGGCATATATTTATGGATATCAAGCAGACATTTGGAGGGATAGAAGAAAAGTTCACGACTCCAGTTAAAGTAAACATCTACACTTAAAAGTTGAATGAAACCACATTTAGTAGATACAGCACTGTGGAACACAGCCAGTGAAAAAAATAAAAATAACAACAGCAAGTGTTTCCAAATATTTCTTCAATGTGTAGTTTAAATATAATTTTTACATTAGGCTTGTGAAGATACTCTTACCCTGGATAATAAATATGCTTCTGCTCAAAGTCTCACCACCATGGATTACAAACATAAACCTAGCTTTTCAACATATTACAGCTTCACTAATGCAGATTTGAAATCATTCTATCTCTAAGAGTTATGAGGTAAAGTGCACAGATGTACAAATCCTTTCATCTGTAACTGCTCATCTGGAATATAAAGGAAAAACTTCAAGAAGCATTGCTAAACGATCTTGATTGCTCTGAACAGACAAAACCCACATTCCTGTTTACTCCTGTAGAGACAGAAATTTAGTGTTTTCATCGTGGGGCAATAAAAATCAAAACAGAGAATAAAAATATGTACTGTAACTTTTTCTCTATTTGCCTTTGCAACCACCAGAAGAAAAATGCAAGAGGACCTCTTTTTTTAAAAAAAAGAGGACATAAGGATGAAAAGACATAGCAATATAATCTCAAACATGCATAAAAAATACTCATACTTGGCCTTTGAAACTGACAACATATTAAGTCTTGCCATTACCTTTTTGCCTGGCCTTGGCTATTACTTCAATGTGTTTCATTGCTGCCTTGAGCATCTTCTTCGTTACAACAGTTGGAATGTCCACCTAAAGAATAATTTCAAAATAAAAACAAAACTGTTCTATTCCATCCCCCCCCCCCCAAAATTTATTACAGACAACCATCAAACACAGTAATTTGCTTATATGTCCCGGTTTGAACCATAGAATGAACCATTAAGAAACAACCCACAAAGCTATAGACGAGCTGACAGTGTGCTCATTCTTCTGGGCAAAGTGTATAACAATACATAGAACTAAATGTCATAAATGACACTATTAACACATTTATTGTCAGCTCATTCCCACTGTGACTTTTTCATTGCAATAAATATGGCAAGGCAGTGTGACTTCCGAGTCACAGTATATGAAGCCCAGTTCTATGGGAAGATTTGACCACCAACAAAAGCATCAAGTTAACTATGCTGTGCTTCTAACACCTGCATGCCTTAACACTCTGCAGTCATGTCCACAAGGACTGAAACCAAAGAGAAACCCTCCTACAACCAGGCAGAAAAAATGTCACCCTTCGGTGATGGCAGAACCAAAAGAAAATTTGAGTTACAGATTCAAAAGACCATTAGTGCCAACAACAAAGCCATGTGATCGTAAGCCAAACGAAAGACAACGTATGATTTAATCAAGGATTGTATTAGGGTCCTGCACTTGTATTTTCTTTGATGGCTACAAAAATTGAAGGAGAATTATAGAACAGTTCAGGCACAAATGGACCTTGGGATGCCCTAGCCCTGCTCCAAGCAGGCTCTGATCACAGTACTCAGGGCTGTATCCAACCTGGGGCTGAAAACCTCCAGAGTTGAACACAGTCACCTCCTCCAGCCCCAATCATCTTGGTGGCCCCTTGGCTGAACCCGCTCCACTTTCTTGTGGAGTACAAAACTGGATTAGTATCCTAGATGCCATGCAAAGAGCATCCAGTGAAGGCAGATAATCACTCTCCTTGATTGTCTCTGCTCCTGTCACTACAACCCAGGATGCTGTTGGTGTTTTAAGCTGCCACTTAGGGCTCATATTCAGCTCACAGCCTACTATGGGGCCAGGTCCTTTGCAGCAAACAGAGCTTCTCCCTGCAGCCAGTCAGTCCCCAGCCTATAGAGTTTCAAGGGATTCTTTACCAACTGCAGCATTTTTCACAGAAACTCATCTAGAAAGTGATTTACACTTTGCATGCTCTTTATTTTAAACAAGAGACGTCTCAGAGATACAAAAACATACAGCGGTAAATGTTCAAAATCTAAGAATTTTGAACAAGTTTCTTTCCTAATGAAGGAATCCCTCCTCGGTACAACATCTTGCCAGATGAGGAGAGACAATGCAATTGCAAAGGCCACCAGAGCTGAGAGAAAAGTTGGTCATTTTTATTCAATTGTATCAAGGAGTTACATATTCCTACACGCTCCCTTATATTTGAGGGGTTCAGCTATGACCTGACCTGGCAAGCCCCAACAAGGCAGTATAACTGACTGGAGCTGCCTAAAAGTAAGGTCAGCTCCTGCTTACAAGCAGGGAAGGACAAGCTTCTGCTTAGCAATGGAAAACCCTGTCTTTTGCGCCTCACATTCCAACAGTAATTTCTAGAAATTAAAAGATTCTTATGGAATATAGGGATAGGGCAGTGTTTCTTCCTGCAGAGGTAACTCAAAGAGCACAGCCAAGGAAATTGTTATCAACACTGCAGGAGACACTGTTAACTTTTGTCAAAAACTTCAGTCAGATGCTGGGCTATCTATACCACACTGTGCAAAAGGAAACCCTTCCCTTTCCCTTCAAAATCCATAACCAATCCAAAAATGGCCACAGCAAGGAAAATCCAGATTTGCAGTATTTCATCATATATTTAAGAGCTGACTAGCCTGAAGTGCTTGTTACTTTACTCAACAACTATGTTTCAACCTAGGCAGCTTTAAATAGAAAACAAAAGCATTCTTTTCACTGAAGTAATTCTCAATTCAAAAGTACAATATTCTTTGGCAAAAAAAAAAAAAAAATCCAAAAAAGTGAAAAAATTGCCTGTGTTTTCTTACACAATTCTTCCTCAATGTAAACATTTTATCTCTATTAGCTAGAACTATTGCTTTCAAGCATTTAACAATAAGTTCGAAACAAAGTACAGCTGCTTGGCAAAGGTACATGATTATTTTATTTTGCAACTGATGATGATGAATTTCTCCTCAGCGTATGCATTTCTGTGATTAACTTTATTTTTTAGGTCCCCTGACAGTGCTTAATACTGGCACATGTCTTGAGCATTTGTTGCACATATTGCCTATTCAGAGAACTGAAGATAGTACATTTAAATCCTCACTATCAAAGGCAGAGGTGGTAAATTTTCAAGATGCTATAGCTCGCTTGAGAAATCCCAATTAATACCTTACTACATGATCATAAAAGGTGACATGGTCATTTTCTGAGCCAACAATGGATCCATGAACAATGCAAATAACATGGCATGTATTACAACTCCAAATTAAATTTTAAGACCTTGGTCTAGATTCTCACTTTGGAAGATTTACTCCAGTTTCACACCTCCATACACTACATGGACATTTCCTAATCTTCCCCCATGTTCACTTTAAAAAGCAATATGCCTGATTTAGAGTAAACAAGAAAGTCATCTGGATTTGATATGTAACAAGGAGAGAATCAAGCTGCTAATAGGTCATTTTAGGGTACATGTACAACTTGTAGCTCAGAAAATATTGCTGTTACTAAGGAAGGGGGAAAAAAATACACATTTATGGTAGTGGCTCCAACAGAAAGGTCAGCACAGACTGATTCGGGAAATTGAGTTAGCAACCCTTTTTGCTTAGAACAGCCATAAAGTTAAAAGCAGTTCCTATGAAACAGGCTTGAAGCACTTTACTGGGAAAGAGTTGAGCTGTTAAAAAGAGAGTGCATACAAAAAAAGTATGTGCTAAAAAAGCATGTGCTAATTGATCAAACACAGCAAACAAAAACTTTTAATCTTTAGCACTCAGAATGTTCCTGAAGAATTTCATTAATATAAGAACCACACTTGTTTTAATTCTTACAATAAGCTGGTAAGACCTAATGACAGTCTATTCTTCACAGACAATGTAAGGGCCTTGTCTGCATTTTAAGAAGACAAGCAAAAAAGAAGCTAAGACAGGTATGGCAGCTCACCATTTTCTAACAGGTCTTTTTCAGTAATCCTCAAAATGGTTTCCACTTGGATTAAGTCACCAAAAGACAGCTAAAAGATCACAAGGTTTTAATAATGCCCTGCACTGGTGTAAAAAATATATATCCATTTGCAAGAATTGGGGAAAGGTTTGGTCACAAGGGACCTTCACAGATCACTTATTCCAATCCTCTGCCACGGCAGGGACGTTTCCCTAGAACAGGTTGCTCAAAGCCATGTCCAACAGGATGTTGGACACTTCCAATGATGCCTCTTCAGAGGTGGTTTACAACTAGGAATGGGATAAGCTCCAGAAGGAGGGAGTAGATACCACAAAGAAGTAACTTAGATGGTTAGCAACAGCCTACACTTTCTGTAAGACTGACTTTGGAATCCCCATTTTAACAAAACCCTAAGAACTCACTAGAGATGGACATCAATAATTTCTGACGGAAAACCAACACTAATGCCTCTAAGGTCACCTACCTTGTGAATTCTCCGAACTAAGACAGATGCAAAAAATCGTAGCGTCCCTCTTAACTCATCCACTGAGGACTCATCATCAGTAATATTTCTGAGTGTTGCAAAGCATGCCATGTAAGAAAACAGAATAAAATACATTTCTATTAAACCAACCACAATACATTTGGAACTATTAAAAGCTAAGAAGATTCAACAGTGATAGTTCAGCTGGAATGAACTGAAATGAAAGCTACCAGAGAGTGAGCAGTCTTCTGTCTGAGGAAAATACACGGAATTCCCACTATGCCTGTGTACACAATGGCTTAACAAAAACGTCAGGAAATTGGAATGATATACCAATTCCTGCTCTCATGTACTCTCTGCATGATTTTGACTGTAAAATCTTTTGACATAGTAAAATCTAACCTAGTTTCTACATATGTGAACACATCCTAACTCAATGGCATAAAGGAAATTGAAATTATTTAAAGTGGCTTCTGCTTGGAAACAAAGAAGAATTTAAATAGATTTCCAAATCACTATGTCAAAATATCATCTAAACTTTTTATCTGGCTTGCCAGTTCTCATCTGCTGCAATAAAACATGCTCAGTGAAAAATCATGGTAAAAATAATTAAATGTGATTCAGGAAGAAAAATACCTAACTCCACGACTCTTCTGGAAAACTGAATGAAAACAGGAAATAAACTAAGTCTTAGATGAAGAAACTACAACTAAACTGAGTGGAAAAAGAGATCATGATGCCAGTATTCCACAAAATGCAAGTGAAAAACCCAAAAATTTACCAGTTATTGACATGAACTTTAGAGCAAGACTAATATATTGGTAAAACTGAAGTACAGCAGCTGAATAATGACAGAACAACAGAAGTTGCATCCAGTTTCACCTAATGACAGCATGCAAGAACCATCACACTTTTTGGTAAGAAATAAGCGTAAATATTACTTGCGTTAAAAAAAACGCACTACAAGCAAGAACAGGACATCTAAAAAAAAAAATTATGCATAAACATTTTACATTATTCAGCATCCAACTTTTAAAGCAATTTTAGCCTGGGTTGTAGAGGATTCAAAGGCATGTTGATGATGAACTATCAGGTACAGATACCAGTGACCTGAGAGTCAAAGTATATAACTAACTGCATGAAAAAAACCACCTCAAAGAGAGCAGCCTGGCATAAGAAACACAGCCATCCTCCAACAGCTAATCATATGCAGATAAGAACACTGTAGGGGAAAGTTTGGTTTAAGATCAGCAGCTGACCTTTTATAAGCAATATGGTTAGAAAATACCCACACTGTCAAAGGGACTAGCATTGCCAAGGGATTAGCAAACAAACTGTATTATGATAGTACTAGTATTTGACAGACAACAAGATATATGAAGTAATTTGGACCAAGAAGTTGTTATTTTATGGACACTTGGATAACCAGTATCTTGGCTAGCTCTACTTGGACATGACTTTATGCCACATATTATCAAAACAGATTTGCAGAGACATTCTTTTAATCACCAGCGGACTGAAGACTGGTGAAAAAAACATCATGAACCTGTAAAATGTCAAATCTCCAGTGACATGGAGGAAAGTCCAAGTAACCCTCTTGGAAACATTTTAAAAGCTGGCTGCGTTTCCCCAAAACTTTAGGAATATTAATTGTAAACAGTTACAGAGTCTAATGTCTCAAGAGAGATACACCCAACTGCTATCGCACACAAAGTCTTACGGGATCCACTGATAAATAAAAATCATAGACAAATAACAAAGTGATATTTTTCCTCTGTGTGTCAATTATTCTTACAAAACTTGGCTAACTCCTTTCAAAAAGATGTAAAAAATAAGTCACAGGCTAATAAAAATATAAAGCTATGGTCTGTAACTCAACAAAAATTCTGAATTTTTCTTGCATTACTTGCATTTAAAATAGAAGCAGCTCCATATGTAAAAACATTAGGTTTAGTCACCATCCAAAAAAAAAAAGTTTTCATACCAACGTATTACAAAAATGTGGTAATTTCTGAATTCTGTCATAACCTGAGGAAACTGGAGTTGCGGTACCACCAATGACAAAAATATTTAGTAAGCACAGAGTGACTCATTCAAACTTTAAACTCTCCTATTTAAAATGAGGTTGGTATAAGCAAGATATTATATAGTTTTGCTGCACAGCATAAGCAATAGACTCAGACCTGTGCTTTGTAGCTTTACAAACTTGGATTACTTACGGCTATGCTCTATTCTTCTCATACAGTTGAAAAAAATATCTTAATATAACCAGCATAAATACTTCAAAGAATAAAAACCATAAATGCACATAGGTATAATGACCTATTTCAGTACAGTTCACTGGATTTTAAGCACCAGTCCTCATTCCCCTAAAGTGGTCCAAATTTAGGGATGTTTGCCTCTAAATTTTAACCTGCTAACAAAACATTAGAAATTCTTACACAGTTTATTAATGAAACAAACATAAACCAGCTTTTATCTACTTACAGCACTTTTATTCCTAAGAAAAAAATCCATGATTTTATCTTGCAACACACCCTTCTGGTAAACATTACACTTCCCTGGCTTCTGACTGAGATACATCCTGGTAACCCTAATGTCCAAGACAGCATCAGCTGGCACAGCACATAAAACAAAAAGCAAAAACTTTTTTAAAATAAATTAATAATTACAAAATAGGTAGCTTCTGCACAAAATCCATTCACGTGAAAGGCAGAGCAGCTAGCAGAAGGAATTATGCCCAAACTTTTCTTTGCAAAGGAACGTAGCCAACTGTTTTACCAGCCTGTCAAGTGTGAATTGCCTGCTAGTGCTTACCCAGCCACACTGCTAAATAAGGACAGGCTGGATGCAAAGACTCTGTGAAGAGTTAACCTGAGTGAGGTTTATTTGCTCAGAAAAAAAAAATCTGAATGCAAGAGTCCTCTCTCCTGGGTGATCTGAGCTTTGCCAACAGTGCAGGCACAGCTAGAGTAGGAAGAGTCAGAACTGACGTGCTCTACAAGACCTCACACTACGGCACACAGACGCAGTTCAGGTCTCCCTGCACAACCCTTTCTGGAAACACCTGAATGTCTAGACTAAATAGGATCAGATCTGACATTACTAGTGTTAAACTGAAACCAGTAAGTCTTTCAGGACCAAGCTGTCTCCTGTAGAATTACCTGGACATCACTGCACTCACTACAGGTCACTGAACTCCCAGTATGTCAGGTTCACAGAAAGCTTGTTAGATTTGATCAGCGTGGTGTGAATTTAAGGAGCTAGTTCAAAATCCAGAGGTGCAGCCATGCAAAACCTAACACAGTGCAGGAACACCTACACTGCTCACCGGAGGGCAAGATGTAGCAGAATGTAGGCTCCTTGGCTGCATATCAAATGTATTCTACACTGCATTTCCAACTGTATACTATATATATATAAATAGTGAATTATTATCCCCACCAGATGATGTATTCCAGACTTTCAGTGTCTTGGGTGTCAGAAAGGTAAGTAATTGGTGGAAGCCAAGTTTCCTTGTCAGTCCATAACAAAGACACTGGAGGCACCTTCCACTAGCCAAGAAAAAACTCTTTTCCAATCATGCAATACAGGAGAGAGTTGCCTTAAATCTCTTACTTTATCAACAACTCAATAGAACATGCTCTAGTTTTCCGTATTTGAAAGTTTAAAACCTTAAGGTCGCCAACTTGCTTTCACAACACATGGTGCTAAAGCTCCCTCTGCTGTTTGCATCAGCACTGAAGTTTTACACTTCAGCATAGTCAACACACAAGTTTGAGGTGAGACATGCAGGTATTGGCCACAATCAAAAACCCAAGAGGCAAAGAAGTCTGAACAGAAAATTTTATATCCCAGAGACAGAAAAAAACCCAAACAGCACTGAGTAAAATAAAAGAAAGCATACAAATTTTTTAGGACAAATTGAACATTTCCATCCAATGAAAAAGTCAAATTCAGAATTAAGGCAAGATACTATTTTAACACATTAGTGCCAGCATTATCAATTAGAAATATTTTATTATCTTCTTACAAAGTACTGCAAAGCACCAATTAATATATAAAAGTACAAGGAAGAAAACACAAAAGAAGCAAAACAACCCACAGAAAAAATGATTAGACAGTCTTTTCTTTATTCAACTATTTTAAAGTTATTTACTATTCTATTGAGTGCAACATAATCACTGACAGTCTTAAAATTCAGAAAATTACAAGATGATGTCCAAAAAGTTGGCCATATGCATTCAAAATACCTTTTCTTTAAAACCCTGCAAAGTTATTTGTTTTTTTAAAGTAATGTGGTAGATCAGTTATGGTTCTAATCTGGAAGTAAATTTCAGAAGTGGTGACAGGTTGAATTTTTACACAGATCTTCATCAATCTGTATTTACTTCCAAGTAAGAGTTATCACAAAATGAACATATAAAAAGAGACATAATATATAAAAAACAGACAATCTAAAAGTGTTTTTAGGATTAAATCCAAATTTCAGAATCACCTCTATTATACCTAAACTGTTAAAAGATCTGTCCTATTCTGCTAAGAGACAATAAAACAATGATTCGTAGCACTCAAACGTATGCTTTATCTTTCACTAAGGAAACAGAAATGTTTCTTTTCAAGTGACAACTTCTTTAACAGGTTGACAAATATGTATGATATTAAAACCAGTAACTTTTAAGTAAAGCTCATACCTGTACCACGGATAAATAAAGTTTTCCAGCACCAACTCAAGCACCTGTGCAGAACAAAGACAACCACGTTACAAAACAAACAGTTTACTATAAATCCCTGTTAGAAGAGTTAACACCACAAACACCTTCTGAAACTCATAGGACATAATTCATAAAACATAAAAATTTGTAAGTTGTGATCCTGTTGCTAGATCAACCACTCTGCATCATAATCAGTACTCTGAGCAAGTAACACCGAAGTGATGGTGTCATCACCTATCAACAAGAAACATCTGCCACAAGTCCTATCAGTAACATGAAGCACAGTGCCGTGGCCACTCTCAGGAAAACACTATGGAAAATGTAATCATACCTCAAACAGCCCTTCCTTAATTTTTCTGAGCAGCCCCTGTTCTTTTCTGACATAGCATGGAGTGTCCCACAGGCACAGCTACCCATACTACACTTACACACACCTCCATCCTTTTTCACCCAAACCTCCACCTTCAAGGTGGGACAGTCAATCCTGTATTCTCACCACTCTCAGAGGAAAGCAAAAGAAGACTCATAAAAAGCAATTCCTACGAAAGCCATCTGTCTTTCTCCATATCCTGTATCACAGCTTTCAACAAAGCCTGCTTTATGGTTCAGCCATCTTCTGAAGTCCTAACCAAAGCACTTCTCAAAGTTCTTGTCCTCCATGTACCCTAATGGCCTATTCCATCCTGTTCCTAGCCCCTGTATATCCCCCTCTACATGGATCTCTGTAGGAGAATCTTTTCTACCCTTTCCATCAAACCTGTTCCATATAGGTCAAGCCTGTGGTTGCCTTTTCCATGCCAGGGTTAATCAGGATGAACCAATGCTATTGCAGCCTCATCACAGGCACATCCTGGTTCAACTTGGCTTTCAGTGTGACAGAAGGAAGACAGAGCAGAGGATGTGGCAGTCCCTGTTCAACCAAAGGGCTGCCACCACTGTATACACCAGGTGTACTGCTCACAGGACTGCAGCTTTGACACCTCTCCTTACACCTACACCTACCTGTTACAATCCTTGCACCACGATTAGTCAAATGAAAACTTCTGAAGGGAAGGAAAACTGTCAGACAGTGCCAAGAAAATAAAACATGAGGAAGGACACAGAAGAATGAAGTTTTCTTGATTTCTCCTCCTTCACAATAGCCCAAGGTATCACCCATACTACCTTCTCCCACTGCAACCTATCTCTTAATTTGAACCAGTGTTTTAGAGATCAGTTTGTCCCCAACAGCATGAATGCTGATGAAGGCAGTAAGACAGAATGCATGTGTTGCTGCTATGTGAGGCTGCTCCACCACATTCTGTAGAAGGAAAGGTTTTTCAAAGCCACTGTGTACAAAGAAAAATGTGAAGTCTGTTTGAAAGGAAAGCTGAATGTAACAGCTGATATATAAGTGTCATTCATGAGAGTAAGTGTTACTCTTACAAGATCTGCTGCTGCACTCATTGACACTGCATGCACTGCAAGAATTCAAGACTTACTGAATTTATACTATCTTTAGGGCACTACATGCCTTTGCTTCTCTCATGATTATAAAAGCATACTCAATAAAAAACACACCATGGCCTTTTTAGCTCCTCTCAACTCTCCAGACTTGAGCAGCTTATGAATACTCTTTTTCTGTCTTCACTAGTAAGAATATCACCTACTCAGTTTTGGTAAGATACTTTCTCATTTCCAATTGTTCCACTTCAGTGTTTTTCTTCCCCTCTCTCCGAAGAGACATTTTGCAGCTTGGGATAACTTTACATGTCTGTGTTATGGACCACACAAAGTCACCAATGTCTTTTCTCCTACCCTTAATGTGTTACAGCAGTAATAGGTCTTGAAACTGTAATACCATCATGTGTTAATGATGGATGGGTAAGCTAAATGTTGTATCATGTGGTCCTGTGTCATCCCCACCCCCCAATATTGTATGTTCTTTTATAAGCAGGGTGGAAGGGTGAGGGAAACAACAACAGATGCTTTAATTCCCAGTCCAGAAGAGATTAAGTAATCCCAGAGGACCTTCTATGGAAGTTAATCTTCAGACAAGAAAAGGGAGATCACATCCAGCTCCAGTCAGCAATCACAGGCCATTGGCCTTAAGAGCAGTGTATTAGCCTACTTAAACCAATTTCCCTATGCCTTCCATAGGACTCACATTACAATTGGTGAGCCACCAATTTACTCCAAAGAAATCTCAGACTCACAGGTATTGTGACATCAGTTTTGTTCATGCAGAGTTTCTAACAAAATAAACCTCTTTCAAGGCTCAAAGTGCACTCTTAAGAAGTGCCTTAGAGAAAGGCTTGCAAAAAATCCATCAGTCTATTCTTTCTTCCTCCACTTTTGCTCTGTGCCTCCCTGTCAGGAGCAACAGCAGAAGAGAATCTTCTGTTTGGAGTGAAAAGTGCACTTGCACAGTCTTGAAGCACAAGACAGTGTATTCAAAGGGAATACAATGCATTCCTCTTGAAACAGCTTTCTCCATTCACAACTACTGCTTTTGAACTGAAAGCCTGTCCATCAAGCTTTCCATGAGCGTGCCACTACAATTTCAGTTCATCAGATGCTAACAATTTATTGGCCCTCTCTTCCTCTGTAGTCCAGAGGTCTCTGAAGGCACTAGAAGAATTGTTTCCAACGGTGAGAGATCTCACCCTTATTGCTGCCTAAGCAAAACACACATGGTTTTGAGATTCATCTTTCCATGGTTATTAAATAAGCAAGAAAAGTAAAAAAAAGTGCAAGACCTGATGACCCTTCCCACTCCCACTTCCACCCAAAATGGAAGACAAAGTCTCCCTGAGATTCATCCCATGTTGTAGTAACTGAGTTCCAGCTAAACCATTTATAGACTTGCCAGTGTTTCTCTTCCACAGCCACACTGCTTCCACAGAACAGTGCAGATAATCCCACTAGACAAAGACACAGAGACAGCATGCACAGAAACAGAACTAACTCAGAATGCATTTTTCACTGGAGTCCACTTATCACTGGTCAACATATCAGAAGGCAAGACACGTTCTACTAGGACTCAGGTTATCCACAGGGCCCTAATAAATAATGTGTGGACACACAGAAAGCAGCCCCTACTTGCAGATTTACTAAACACATGGCATGGCAGAGGCAGTTAAGTATGATGCTCCATCCCACACCAAGGTGCTGCACAGAAGTTAAAGCAGAGCTACTGAGTGAAATCATCCCTACGGCAAAAATAGAAGCACTCAAGAAGTAATAAGCCATTGACTGCCACTAACTGGATTTCAAGGCATTGCAGTCCATACTGTTTTCCCTTGAACCCCATCAGCACTCCAGACTGTGTAAGTGTGATTCTGCTGGACAGAAAAAAACCTGTCACATCATCCACCACACTATGATAAAGTACTGGGAAAGCAGGACATGTGTACCCACTTCCATTCACAAAAATATTATTCAGGCTCAATTGCTTACGCTTCACACATGCCACTAAAGTGGATAGGACACCTCAAACAATGACAGCTAATGATAAGCCATTTCCTTGTCTGTAAAGTATTATTCTCCAGTTTTAAATACAAATGATGAGTAATTTCATTTAAAGCCTACCTATTTTTCAAGCATTTTGCAAAATGACTAGTTCTACTAGGCGTGGGCAGCTTTGAATTGGAAAGAGATTACAAGTGTAAACCCAAATGCAGAAGGTAGCAATATAAGCAGCAGCTGAATCCAAAAAAAAAAAAAAAAAAGGAGAGAGAGAGAAATTATTTTCTAGCATGCACTGCAACACTGCAAGCTAGCCAGTCTTTGCTGCTGAGACAAGCTTTTTGGAGACTGCCACACAACTGACCCAGTTGTCAGGAGGAGGAACTGTAGAGACGACTGATGACTGAGTCAGTAGCAGGTCAGAACTATCAGGCTGAATTAGAATGGAAAGGAGCAAGGATTTGATACATAAACCACAATAACAATTATAACACCTTTAAAGACAGCACAGCTATACAGCTGAGGCCACTTCCTGGGCATAGAACAAGCCATTTCCAATAAGAAAGAATACAGCCCACTGCGTTACTACAAGAGTTCAGGACTTGCAAAGAGCACATTCAGGCAATAACTGATTTCTTGTCACACAATTGTCTATTTCTTGGTTTTAGAAAACAAACAAACAAAAAAATTCTAGTCCTATAATCAAGTCAAGAACTGAGAACTTAAGAATTAAAAAAAAAAGTGAGATCAAAAGACAGCAGCACCTTGATCCAGTGAGACATTTTTTCACAATGCTGAACAAGAGTAGCTGAGCAGCTTTCCACAGATTTGACCTGCAATCATCTCTCCCATTGCAAAAATGAAATTGTAGAGAAGATGAGCTCAATAACAGAACAACAGGATTCAATTCTCCTTTATGCAATCTGCAGCACCTGGATTATATACAATGTAAAACTGACCAACTGATATCATGTCCTAATTCAAAAAGAAAGAAAACATTGAAGAAACTAACATAATGCAAAATGGATTAGAAACTGGAATCAAAATTATACTTAGGTTAGTGCATAATTTTTGTGCAGGATACAGCCCAAATTATAAAATATGGATAGATGCATGGTTGAGACAGTTTAGCTTTCAACCATAACAATAAACATAAATGCGGGGAGGAATGCTCAGGCACAGGTTTTGTTATTCTTCTAAACCACACAGAGCAGCTGGATAGACTAAAACAAGGCTGCAAAAGATTAAGAATTTGCAAAGTGAGACAAACTGTCATCACAATCCAAGAAAGAAAAATCCGTACTTGTGAGGAAATCTTGAATTTCTTCTGATTTGAGTGTGTATTAAATTATTCTGAAAGCACTTGAAAACAAGCTTAAAGGCTATACACCTGGTTCAAATTAGAAACATTTGGAAATGAGAATATTGCCAAAAGTCTTTAACCTGCAAAAAAAGAACTAGAAAAACTAAAACATAAAAAAAAAATCCAAAATTATTCCATGTATTTGAAGAAACTGCTTTTTAGAAACAGGCTGCACTCCGCACTCCGTTAGAATCTAATTAATCTTAATTCAGTTCACACTGTATCAGCTTCTCTCTAATGTATGACTAACCCACAAAAGAAAGTAAGAGCAGTCTCTCCTTCCAACCTGAAGCAGGCTATCCAATTCCAGGCCAGCATTACATGCTGCATCCTCAGAGCAGATGGTCAGGAGGAATATGGCGTGGGCAGAACCCCTTGCTACCTTTTAACGAGTAGAGAAGAGCAGCAACACGGAACCATGAAGCGAGATTTCTCATTCCAAATAGTATCTGTCCAACACAGGTGAAAAAGGTGGCTCAGACTACTTGTTTGGGTCCATTGAGGAGGGTGACCCTGGCTCACTGCCCCAGGAAGGTACAGAACTCAGGCCTGGTGCTTCCCTACAGTTAAGCACACAAAGGAGGGAAAGGAATGAGAAGCATGGGCATGGATACACAAAACCCATGCCTGCAATGCTAAATAAAGCAGGGGCTGGGACATGCCACTGAAGTAAAAAGTGCCAGCAAAGAAAATGCCACTGTTTTGGTAAAAGCAGAACTTCAGCAATCAGATACAAAATGCCAAGAAAATAACTATGGTATCTACTGAAATCGCTTATGAAGAGATACTACAAAGAACCTTTTCAGCATCAAATTCCCATTTAAGCTAAACAGGAACATTTCCAGTTCTTCAGCATTTACAACATCCTTGGGTAGACTGCCACAGCTATTTGGTACCCTAAATCCTAAAAATACTAAATGCATAGAAACATTTATTTTACATTCTATTATTAAAGCAAGAGTCTATTGAAATTCTATTCAGCAATACTGTCATTTTAATACACATAAACTTATTTTTAAAAAACAGATTAAGTAGCTTTAAAAGAATAAATGTTTGCTTCTGAAATCACAGAGGAAGTCACTTCATTCAACTAGAGTAAGTCACCAAGTTGTTACCTGTTCTTTTTTAAAAACATTCATCAACTGTCCATCCCTTCCTTCCCTTAAGGTTTTCATTCTCCTCCCTCTCCTGCAGCGAGCCATGCCTGGGACAACACCTCTCAGAGCTGAACTTAAGTGTTACCTTATACCACAGACACATGCATCTTTGACTTCATACACCGTGCTGTTAAATGCAAGAAATGACACACAAAAATCCTCTCACTTCTGCCATGCCAGTTGTTCATCCTCCTACCACAGAACTCCAAAGCTGGAATTCTAAATAAATGGATAGTAATCTACATACATGCTTCTGTATTTTCCTAGCTTCAAAAAACAACAAAGCTTATCTGCTTAGCTGCCAATATATTTCTTCAATTACCAAAGAAATAAAAAAAAAACAAGCCCAAAGAAAAACTGCTCTTCAAATAGCTCTTTTTTGAAGAGATTAGAACAAAACACAATTCCTGATTTACAGTCTTACTAAAAAAGATATATATGCTATTCTTCTTTGAGTAAATTCACCAATTTCTTTTTTAAGACAGATTTTGTTACAGCTTTGTCTGACGATTTGAAATAGATTCACAGAATCATGGAATGGTTTGGGTTGGAAGGGACCTTAAAGATCATCACATTCCAACCCCCTGCCATGGGCAAGGCCACCTTCCACTTGGCCAGGTTACTCCATCCTGCCTGGCCTTAAACACTTCCAGGGATGGGGCAACCAAAAGTTCTCTGGGCAACCTTTCTAGCACCTCACCATGCTCACACTGAAGAATTTCTTCTTAATATCTAATCTAAACCTACTCTATCAGTTTGAATCCATTCCCCCTTGCCTTCCCCCATGATTTTGTAAATAGCCTCTTTCCATCTTCTCATAGGCTCCCTACCACCAAATTATCAACTTCATTACAGAACTTTTGTAGCTGGAGCAAATCATCTTTTACCCTCCATTCCAACAAACTAAGCAGGCTGAAATCCTTAGCTTTTCAAGACTCAGGCATGCTCAACTGTAACTCTTCTTTCCAATATTCTCCACAATTTACACAGACATTTCTTCTATGTCCTAGGTGCGCTGCTACACAAGCAGTCCATGTTTAAAAGGAGGCCACCTTGCCTCCCTGCTCCCAGCAAACACTCCTTTGGTTTGACTTTTACTTGAACAAGTTAAAACACCTGCAAGGTACATCTGAACCATCTACTGAACCAGAAGCAAAAAAGTAAAAAAGACACATAATAAAACCCCACCGAATTTTAATGTACTAAAGAAATGATGCACCAATTACCTCTGAAAGTGATGCATCAACCTTGGAAGGCACTTTGAGATCCAGCCATGGCTGATAGTTTTCCAGAAGCAAAGTAGGTCTGTAGGAGAGTATGGAGAAGTTTATGTAACAATATGCAATTGAAAGTGTCCTACTGTGATGTGTAAAATGGCAGCAGTACTAAGCTTTCCAGTGCCACAGATGGAATTTACCTGTGCCTCTTGCATTTGACCTTGCCACATACAGCACAACTGTGACCATGGGGAAACAGCTCCGGCAATTCCAACTGCTAAGAGATTTGGACAAGTTTACATTCTCCAAAATGATGACTCTGTTAATATACTGACACATTTGTGAATTTCATTTTAGAGCACGCTATTACACTGAAATGAATAAAGACAAACTTGTTCTTCCAGCAGGAAAACAAGATAACAACACATAATATAAGAAACAACTGAACCGAAACGAAAAATCGTTTCTGCTAAAACAAAGTGCAAGGACACAGATACCCTTTCACATCTCCACTCATCTCCCCATGCATTAATCAGTCTAATAAACAGACCAGCTGGTTTCTCTGCCATACTCACACCCCTGAACTGTTGCAACTATACTTTCTTAGTCCTGTGAAATTCTATATTGAACTGTTTTAAGTTAGAAAAGAGCAATTTGCTTTGGGAATATTTTTTTTTCTCTTTGAAATGCAGTACTGCTTAGAGAATTTTCATTACAGTGAACAAAGACTCAGCACTGGCCTGTCAAAAGAAGGGCACCTTTAGGAAAGAAAAAGCCCCATTAAAGGAGCAAACAACATCCTTTCTCCACTGCCTGCTACTCAAATGCTCAAAATGTACAATGAGGGAAGCGGGAAGCAGCATCCATGGACTCTCCAACAACCGGCCTTGCAGCTATACGTGGATTTGATGGGACTATGCAGAAACACATGAACAATCCAAAGTCCTAATCATCCTCTATTTGTCACAAAACACCTACCAGTAGGAGTGTACGAGCTGTACTGACATACAGTACTTCTGAAAGCAGCTAGGATTAGACAAGAATTGCTACTTCATATAAATTCGTATCATATTTAAAGAAAGCACACGACTCTTCACAGACATATTTACCTTAGGTTTATATTTTATTGTGAACAGAATATTGGGCAGGAGGGAGTCCGGTCCCAAGGAACAGTAGAAGGTGACGACCCCAGCCACGAACGACCAGAAGATCATCAGAACGTGAAGATACCTTACAGACACACAGGAAGGAAGAGCCGCTGCGTGAGAAGGCGCAGCGCCGCCCGCACCCGGCTCCCCCGCCCGCCCGGTTACCGGTTGAGGAGGAGGGTGGCGGTGCCCAGCCCCAGGAGGAGGCAGCAGGAGAGCGGGTACTGCCGGCAGGTCTCCCGCAGCCCCTCGGCGCCCCGCAGCCGCCGCAGCAGCCTTCGCGCTGCCGCCCGCACCCCGCCCATGGCGGCCGCTGCCCGCGCCGGCCGGGCCGGGAGGCGGGGCCGCTTCCGCTGCCGGCGCCCGCTGATGGCGGCACCGTGACGGGCCCGCGTCAGAGGCCGCCGGGGCGGGGAGAGGCGGCGGGGGCGGAGCGGCTGCCTGCGGGCCGATCCACGGGAGCGCCCCGGGAAGAGCGTCCCTGCAGCCCCGCGGTGGCATTTGCAGCTGTGCTGTGTCACGTAGCGTGCTGAGCACTGTAAATAGAAGGTCGCTGATGACAGCAAGCTTACCTAGTTATAAATACTTGAGTTCTGGACAACAAGGGGTTCCCAGCGCCAAGCGGCCACGAAGTGCTACGTCTGATTAAATGCTCTATATTTAGATGATGACTGAACTAAATCATTCAGTGACTGGGACACTAAAACCCTATAAACACCGCTCAAAGCTTCGTAATTGGCTGTAAAGAAAAGGAACAGGGTAGGAAATGTAATAAAACCCCATCTTAACATCAGTAAGTATAGAAGAGTAAGACATTGAAAAGAGGAATTCTGGAATGTAGTTTATTGGTAACGAGAATTTAAAGCCAACTTGACACGAATAACACCTTCAGTTACACTAAGCCACGAGCTTTTAAACCACTAAGTGCTTTTAGCAGCTCTGTAGTTACTCAGTCTTAACGAAACTCAAGGCTCTGTTAGTAAGGCACTACTGGTTATGGGGGTATCAGTTCAATGCGCAAAATGAAACAACTTCTGGGAGTTCGTACCGATGATGGGGCTTCTAAGTGGCAAGTATGAAAGAGACCCGCTCAGGGAGAGGTGCCCGCTTTTAGCTGTTTTGAGAAGTTGCTGTTGCCTTGTATGTCCATTTGCACGAGCCCCACGCAGGCACATTGGGCACGCTGAGTAAGTGAGGACACATGAAATACTGAAACACATCCGTTCAGATGAGCCGTCTTTACAAATGTTCACTGAGATCCCTGCAACTACGCTGTTAAGAAAATATTGGTATTTGGAGGGTGAGTCAGCATCTAGAAATTGAAATCAGAAGACAGCTTTCAGAATCTTTGCTCGGATGCTTTGTCAGTTTATGCAACATTTCCCTTGACCTCTCCAGTAGGTGAAACGCTGCAGTTCCACTTCAGTATGTTGACCTTTCTCAGAGTGCTTGGCAAAGGCCCAGGGTCAGATTGAATTTCTTTAAGAGTCTCTGCACAGTATTATTTCATGTCAGTCTACGTTTTCTAGTAGAAAAAACCAAGGTGCATTCACACAGCAAATCTCCATACAGCCTATTCAGAGGAAATCAATTTTCCTAAGATGCTTTTTTTTTTAATCAGCTTACTTTATCCACAGATTTACTGCTTGTGATTTTTAGTTACTTACCTTGCAATTCTTTTAATAAGGAATAACTTCTAAAAATCTGTAATTCTTACAATATTTAATGAAGATGCCACAGCATCGCATACCTGTAACACAGGAAGTGACTTGCACAGCAAACCAGCAGAACCTTAAATCAAACTTCTGCTTCCATTTGCATTCTCTACTTCAGGTGAAGTTTCTTAAATTTATAGTTTCATTGTTCAGAATTGTGTTTATTTACAGTAAAATTGCCACATTCACGTCTGGCACTAATTGTACTTCATTATCTGAGAAGCTGTGCAATTTCCTTCAGTTCACAGACCTTACATCTGCTGGGCAGACACAACAAACTGCTTTAGCCCATCCTGCTCTGCTGGAGACAGCAGTGTTGGCACTGCCCATCACCCTCTGTCACTATGGCCCCTAGATTGTTCTGGTACACTGAAAGACTCAGCTGACGTTTGTTTTTCAACAAAATAAAACTACAGAAAAACAAAAGGGAACTACTGACAACATCGAGCTTTTAAAAATTCTTTGAGAAATAAGAACTTTATCCATTCCCTGGAAACAGCAAGTCTTTCTCTCTTCACATAAATTCTTAGGAAGATTCTGTGGTCAACTGGAGAAGTGCCAGGGAAAAGCATGCATCTGGAGATGGGCTCTGAAGTAATGTGGCCAGGACTGGATTATTCTGGAAAGATAGATTTTATTTTAGTATTTAAAATGTAAAATGATCTTTCACTGATCATACAAATCATCTTGTGGAGCCAATTCTCCCTGGTTTGGGGTATGTTTTCCTTGATGGCAGGAGAAGCTTGCCTATTCTAGCATTTAAGAAGTAGAGCAGATTTTCAAAAACTTGAAACATAAAACTACAATTCTTGGCTAAGTAGCATCAGTTATAAGGCTGAGATTGTATTTACCAAAGTGGTGTTTTTTTCACCTTAAAAAATGCCTTTTTAAAATAAGCCAGACAGTGAAATGTAATATACAGATTCTTACCAGTTAATTGCATTTAATTTACTCTGCAAGTCTGCTTTTGCTCTTTTCAAGGCCTTTCATAGTTCTCTCTTTCAAGGATACAGTTGTCAAGGCTAATTTACAATATCTAATCCTTCATATTTACCCAACAAGGAATTAATTTGCCTTCGTAATTATTCATCACAAGTCCCTGTTCACTTTGTGGGTCCTTTCCAAGAAGTTTAAATAGAAGGCTTCATATTAACCTTTAACTAAAGCATTTAGCAGAAAACTCTAGAGAACAGTAATTTTTAATATTCAGTAAATAGCTAAGCTTAAGTAAAGAAGTGAAACTGAAGTTGGCCAGTCAGATCCCAGGAAAGGTAAGCATTAGTAGGCCGTTTGCACTTGACTTTTTCAAATTCAAAACTGAAAGGGCATCCACCAACAGTTACTCATTTCCACCTGAGATGATCCAGGTGTATGCAACAAATGTAAGGTGAAAACTGCCCTTTAGTAGTACTTTTTGGCCTTTAAAGGAACACTGAAACTTCAGTTTCACTCTCAGGGGAGAGTGAAAGCTGACCATTTGCTGCACATTTCTGGTTTGGGTAGAATAATTATTAGCACTTTGATGAGCAAAATTAGCTTTACTGTTATATTCATTTGCCTGTTAATGAGTTAATAGACTGTTCATAGTCAAGATTTATGGCATTTGGGAGTCATCTCCCTGTACCACCCACAGAGACCCATGCTTGCCAGCTGTATGAAAACATGTGCTGCCTGTAGTTGTAGGGTCTTGTATTTGCTTCCTGGATCACATGCTGACCCTCACTGTGACCAGATTAAAGCAAACTGGATGAGATAGTGATAGTCTGGGCCCAGAAATACCTGCTCAATACAGCAACAGGGGCTTTGGGTTCCTGGATAAAATCCCTCTCAAGTTTTTTCTAGAAGAATGGGGGAGTTCAGCTGCTGCAGTAAGGAGCAAAATGGCAGGTGGAAGGGAGAAATGGGTTAAGAAAAGATGTGCCAAACACTTTGTAAAAGATCACTGGTCTCCGCACTTGCAGGGAATGACACAGACTTAGAAGTTGTGTTGTTTGTTTAGAAGCAGATTTAGAAGTCAACTGAAGTTTAAGGGGAAAGGCTAAGAGGTTTCAATTGTAACACACCACTCAAAATTAATCTTTTTTTAAAAAGAGACTGTAAAATACAGTTCTGTTAGAAAACCTGAAAATACCTACTAGGCTGTGTTTAAGACTAAAAATACCAGGCAGAATAAAGACTTGCAGGACAAAAAAAGAAAAACAAGGAGACTGTTCCAATACAGAAATTCAAGTAAAAGGCCCCACTTCAAGTGGAGTTTCCAAAGGGTCAGTTTAGTATCCCCAACAGGAACAATGCTCAGCAAACCACAAGGGTGCTGAGGAGCACAGAGTGTGTTAGAATTTCACTGGGACAAGGTCCATTTGGGAAGAAGAAAAAAAAACAAAACAAAAAGCAGGCAATGTACCAGAGTCAGTTTTGCCTTGAAGAACTTGAAACTCTCAAGGAGAAAGTAAAAAGATTCGGAGACAGACTGGTGTATAGAGAGCTTTTTCAAATTGTTAACATGGAGTTTTCTGAGAAAATTCTTTCACAGACAAGACACTGGAGGGAATTTAGATATTAGAGATGAAAATAACTTGTTCGGTAATAAACTACTATTTATGGGACACTAAAGGAAAAGAAAATAGGGCAGAAAGTTGCAAGGTGGGTATAGAAGGTGACTATAAGACAGTAAGAAACAGAGGCCTGCAGGAATATATGTAAAGAGAGGAACTAAATGTATACAGAAGACACTGGAAAAACACTTAAATTATATTATGATTTGTGGCAACATTTAACAAAGCTGTAGTCCATAGAAATTTTATCTAGATTCACCTGAGCAAAAAACAACAAGGTTTCTGGATATACACCTGTAGTATTAAGTGAGGTAGGTCAATGGGTCATATGTGCAAAGGAAAGATCTGGAAAACCTAATTCCTTTGAACAACCTAGTCTGATCAGGGAGGAATGAGGGAATGTCAAGATGGATGTTGGAATTTGTAAGAAAAAGTTTGTGAAAGAACTAAGGAGCTGTACTCATGCAAACAGTTAAAACAATGCCATAGCACATACTTAAGAGCTCCGTTGAAATGAAAACTAAGCTGTTGACTTACTATGGAGATAACGAAAGCCTTGCCCTGGATACACACTGTGAAAATAACTATGTCAGGTCCTGAAGGGAATTCTGGCTGACCAGCCTTGGTTGGTGGGGAAAATTTTCAAGTAGGGAGTTTGAGGATGAACTTGAGCCAGGATCCCTTGTTTCAGCTGAATTAAGAAGTGTCAAGATAATCCTTGTGAGATGACATGTGCTTCTGTTAATTCATTGCAAACTGTTGCAGCACCTATGCCTCAGAACTATGCTGAGACCTGAAGAATTTAAAGCTAGTTAAGTTTTTCATCATAGATACACACTGGGCTCATGGAACAACTGTGTTGGATCAGCAAAAGTTCAGCTGGGTAATCATCCTGTTTGTGATGATGGCCATCAGGAGTTACACACCTAGGAAGAAGTTGTGAAAGCATGGCAAGAATATAATAGCAAGTTCCTGAACATTCTTTTACTCTGATTCATAATCTTGGGGATATCCTGAGAAAGAATTTATTTCCTAAGTTTCGAGTTGCTTTTAAAGAACCAGAAACTTTAACATCCATAAAAATCATGCAAGGAGTTCCACCACTTGCACTTGTGTGAGTGAAGATACAGCTCTCCACACATTCACATGTTTACTAGATATGGTGAAAAATCATTCCCTACTCAGCATGCTCGCTGCTTATCATTTTTACCAAAATACTTTGGTCACCTGAGAAAACTGTCTTTTCCAAAATTAAGATTCCTGCTCCGGTGACTTGTCCTTCACGAACAAGTAACAGGTACAAAGAGCACTTTCGTACCTTTTATCATCTTTGTTGTTCTCCCTCTCCTTTTCCAATTTTATTATCTCCTCTGTTGTGTAGCAGTGAGTAGGGACAGGCTGCAACATGGGGGAACAAAGCTGTTAACAAAACAGCATTCAAAATTATTTTTATTAGAACTAGTGCCTTCTTAAATGGTTTCATTTTTTTGCCCTGCCTCAGAGTATTTTAACATTTTTGCCTATAAATATTTATGATCCTTTTTCCTCATTTAGATATAACTCTCATTTTTGATGGATTCATTTTTTCCACCTTAAAAGAAAAACACTGAAAAAAAATCCCAACCTAAAGCCTTCACATACTCAGGAAATTCTAAGCAACAGGCAGAAGTCGTTAAAAGTGGAAAAAAGACTAACTACATGTTGCTGTTGCAAGGTAGTTTGTATCCAAGAAAGCTTTCTGTGGATACTTAACGTGACCACGTAAACCCAGACTTGGTGATGAGGTCTGCGAGATCGGGCTTCTTTTGATGACTGGTGAGTTGGTATCCTGGAGCCCATTGCTTTTAGCTTCTGTGGACACAGCAGTAAATGCCTTGAGTGTTTTTGTCAGGTCAGAATTCCACAGAGATATTTTTAGTTCAAGCAACCAGTTTCTCTGAGAACATGAAGTATGTAAAAGCAGCACAGGGTAAAAGTTAAACAACATTGATTGTCACCTTGAAAAAGTTAGTTGTACTTAAGTCTTTCATCAGATACCTCATGGGAACTGTACAGAACCAGTTGCATAACCAGGATATTGATTTGTTTACCATTTGTTGACTGAGGATGTATGGAATCAATCTGACATTCTCTTCCTTTTAAATGATGTCTAGGAAAAACGGAAGTATTTGCAGAATGGTTAAAGAGAACATAACATAAATGTTGTATTTCCCTAGCAAGAATACTGAATATATGACAATAGCAAAAAAAAATCTGATTCTGTGCAAAAGGCAGAATGCACAAGGTGATACTACAAGAACACCTGGACAGAGGGCTGTTCCTTGTATGTAAGGATGAGTCTTAAGGCTTTTTGAAAACAGCTTTTTGGAGCACATGGGCATCTTGCCCATGTCTTACATATTTTGTAGTATAACTGGAGCACATAGCTCCATGTGGAGCTCCACTCTGAGAGGAATGTTATTGTTTTAATGAGAGTTTAAGAAGTGGATCTCAGTACCATGCTCTCTGCAAGGCTTGGCTTCCTTACAGCTCATGACTGATCAATCCTTACAGCTCACAGCTGATCAATGCTATCTATCAAACAGTTGCCCAAGTTCCTGGAGGTATGCCAAACTGGTTTTGCCATCCAAAATGGTGGTATATCTGATAGAAAAAAAGCAATCTATTTTTATATAGCACTTCACCTCTAGCACTGGCATTAATGGTGTTTCTGCAGAAGCAGACAGCCCCTCTATCAGTGGACACACCTTGGCAGGACAGAATGCCACAGTCCCTCTCCCAGAGTGGCAAGGAACAGCTACTTGTGATTCCTCCAGATGTTCTGCCAATGTTGTTCCTGGTGAACACTTGGCACCTGCACAGTGAGTTTCTCTAAAGTGTCCTTTCCCAAAGGGAAAAGGGACATGCTGAGGGAGAGTGCATGCTGAGGCAAGGGAAGAGAACTTTGAGATGTTTGCAAAAGGCACAAAATGTGAAATCAAGAAGCAAGGACTATTTGGAAGACTTTGGCGAATACTGCAAAATTCCATTAAAGTTTTGATTTGCTTTTTATTTTCTGTTTAAGTAACTAGCATTCTAGCTAGGAAAGGATTGGAGCTAGTAAGGTCTGATACCATGCAGGGAATTATTACCACTCAGCGTTTTTCTGAAACTCAAATTTATTTCTGATTTGTGACCGAATTACTTGCTACTATATAAGCTACCTGGCTTATCTTTGTACAAAAGAATGACAAAAGAAACTGCTTAAAACACCAGGCAGTAAGTTTCTGCTCTTTCACAGATACCTATTTTAAAGTATGTATTAATTGGGGCATTCTAACATGAAAATCAGTTTACTATCCTTTCTTATCAAGCTTTAAGGAATAACACTTTATTCCCCCCCCCTTAAGAAGCTGTGAACCTTCCAGTCCAGTCTCAGGTTTGGATGGTCTCTATACGTCCAGTTTGTAATATATTCACCACCACAGAAATTGCAAGTGAAGACCAAGGTCTTTGGAATTTCAACAGATGCATTAACATAGCTCCTAACGCAACACAAGAACTTGGATGCTGTAGATAGACCTCAAGTTGGGGTCACTGCAGTTCAGATGCAAGAGGGAAGGTTTTTTTCCCTGGAGAAAGTAGATTTTGCTTCAGAAGGTAATCAAAACAGAGAAAGGATTGCGTAATATCATCCAGATTCCTAGCAGACCGCATACTGAAGATGAGTAGAAAATTCTCCACTGATCACTATTCAGCTTAGATGCGGTAAATGGTACATTACGTACTAAGCTGTAACCATAGAGTGGTGTTTTGTCTACATCCAGTGTGTTTCTGGGATAGATTATGGTCAAGAAACTTGGAAGTATCAGCCAGTCTCAAATTCTGAAAAGCCCATGTATCTGGTGTGTTCCTGGACCACTGTCCAGCTGTGTGCTCCCCTCTCCATTTTCTCCTTCAGCTGTTTGTTAGGTCTGGAGAAGTCAAGCTACCTATGCAGTAATGACTCACTCTCCTTCCCCGTAGCCCAAGGGCAAAAACAAAGGAGAAACGACCAAACTGACATCATGTATTATCTGGAGGAGCACCCTTGGCAGTAAGGAGACATGAATTTAGTACACTTAGTCCAAGGTGTCTTAGTTCAAAGCCACCCACCTGAGTTTCACCAAGAACTCAGAACATGCACCTATCTCCATAAGCTCCTCATTCCACATTACTTCTACCTTCAGGTACGTTCCTTTCTCCCTCAGTCTGTTTAGAGATGCTGCTCACCATGCTCATGCCTGCAGAAAAAATGACTTTTCCTGACAAAAGCTGTTTATGAAAACAAATCCTTCTGTGTATTCTGAGCACTAATGGACAACATACAAAGATTTATCCTCTTTTAACTCAGGAAGTAGAGACCATGCTGGCAAACTAAAACTTCCAAGCGTATTCTACCATACCACATTCCTTCTTCAGCCTCCTCCTACCTTCTGATCTGATACAGGCCTTTATATTTGATAGGTTTAGAAAAAAATTCCTTTTGTTCACTAAGGAAGTGTAATTTCTTGAACTAAGACATGTAGCGTAGACTCGAAGAAACAGAACATCTTCAAATGAAGTTCAGCAACCTTCATACTGGTTCCTAAGTCTTCATCTCTTGGGGTCCCAGATGTCTGCTTCCAGGCGCAACTGTTAATTTTAAGCACTTTTATTTCTGAGCAACAACGACCTTCAGTGTAGAATACGCCTATTTGGGTTCCCTGCACTACCATGTCTTTAATGAAGTCCTGGCCTAGTCCCATGAAACGATCAGCCACTTCTCCCTCACAGGATGCTGGGCTTGTATCACACTTTTCAACAAATGTGACTCTGTACAAGGCGCTGGCGTACTTGGGAGTTCTTTGGGCCCATCCTGAACTTGAACTCTGCAAAGAGGCTGCTGGATTGGCATTGATTCACCCCAGCTTTACAAGTGTAACACGTATTCTCACTTTGTGCCCTGCACTGAGACATTCAGATGAAGACTTTACATGCAAACTTTGCTAGGAACTTGGCATTCCTTCAAGCATCACTCAATTATGAGGCATCATCAGGTCTTATTAAAAAAGTTTGTCTCAACTACCCTACTTTTACCCACCCTCTAAGGGATTATTAAGAGCAGTGAGTGGCAAATATATTATACCATTAAAAGGACATGGAAGAACTCCTCACCTGCATGGGCAAAGAAAAGGTCTACTTTTGGAACGTGTATCAGATAGTCAAGGTTGGCTCTTACTTCCCTGGAGACAAGATCATCAGTTCATCACTTCCAAACAGCGATTTTATAAATACCAGCTCTAGGACATCAGTCGCTTCTCTGAACAGGACATTTGAAATAGCAGCATTACACATAGTAACAGGGGGGTTTTCTTCCACAAATTTGTATTTTGCTGTGTTTAAAACCTCCTCCCTTACAGAGATACAATTTTCTTCTGAAATGTGTATCAAGATAAAGTGGCCCTGATGACTATGACAGCCAGGACAGGATATTCTTACCTTCTGTCATACAATCCAAAGGGCCCTGCCTGCTTTTGACCTGATGTTTCCATCTGGCCAAGAATCCATCACCTGACATTCCCCTCTCATCATGCTGTGGCTGCTAGATGGTGCCTGGCTAAAGAGTGTACCTACCTTTCACAGGAAAAGGACAGACAGGTTAGAGACAGGGGAGATTCTACAAAGCTGTAACACAGCTAAATGAAGTTGTTCTATGCCATGGTTTGCCAGGTTATTTCCCTATTTTTTCTTTAATCCTGTATTAGAAAGTTGCCAATACTGTAGTTCAGGCAGATTTGATGGCTCTGTTTTGCCCACAGGGAGATGACTTCTTTTTCAAACTGTTTAATTTCTTTTCCTTTTCTCAGGGAGCAAATAATATGCTTTGTTAAGAGCTGGGGAGCGTTTGTGATGTGATCACTCCTATGTCAACCTGTTAAATACAAGACATTTGTACTCCTCTGAGGAAGAATTCCCTGGTCATCAACATTGCTTTAGAAAGAACAGAGGTATTTACAGAAGACCCTGCAAGTTCTCCTTTTCACAGAGACACTTTTTGCCCTTCCAAATGTCTTAGTCAAGACATGTTTGTTCTTTCTTAATGTGAACATTAACCACAATTTTAGTTCAATTGTGAAATCTGAGATCTCTCTACATTATTTTTACCATGTGATGGAAAGGCAGAAGTTCCAAGATTACCACATTAATCTCATGTGCCCCATATCTAAGAATTCCAACGCCTATGACCTATTTAGCTTGCATGCCCTTACAAAGTGGTGAACATTGTCCTCTTCCTAAACATGTTTGAGGGTCACGGGATAGGGGGGTGTGTGTGGGGGGGTGTTTGTGTTTTGGTTCTTGTGGGTTGGTTTTGGCTCCACCCACCCACTCCTCCAGCAGTATACACATTTCTGCTATCTGCAAGTATTCTTAGATTGGCCTTGCAATTAAACACGTTCAGTCTTTCTCAACAGAGTTAAAAAACTATCTTGATTCTAAAATACAAGCCTTGATTACTGGGCTTTAACTACACCCAGCCATCTGAACTTGAAACCAGAATTGCTAAGTTATTCTATCTTTAACTGCATAAAGAATTCAAATCTTACATGTTTTAGTCTTCATGTAATAAAGAAAAAGATTGCTTCACAAGGATTTAGAAACTTGTAATACACACTATGCATGCTTGTCTCTTGCTCTTCCAGAGACTACAAAAAAGGGAGTTGATCATCATCTACCTACAGCTGTACTTGTTATTATCGTAGTTGTTCTTTACTAGCCTCACAGTAAAACTATAGAAGCATTTTAGCACACTTCAATACCAATTATCTGCTTTAGCCCAGGCCATCACTGAAAGTAGTTTGTGGCAACCTTGTTGAGATGTTACCACTACCTGATATATGTCAACGCTATCTGTACCTGCATGGCGAGTACACCTCCATGCATTGCAAGTGCAGTACACACTGGCAGCCTTCACCTGCCATAAAGCTTAGTTAGCAAGGCTTTTTCACTATTCATCTGTATACTCTTCTTTACTCATTTCTCAATGAAAGCAGTACTATTCAGAAATGTTACACATGAGGCAATAAACTGTGAACCTTTAGATACTGCCATTAAGAAAACAAAACCCTTTACTTTCTAGTAGAAACCTGTACTGATTTTAACAGTTAACCTAAGAAAAGACCGACTAGCTCAAATTAACAACTACTAGGGTCTAAGACTTACTGATCAGTTCATGACATATGAATATTAAGATCATTTTCTTGGATAGAAACATGGCCACATGAATGGCTTAGAACAAAAACCAAACTTCAGGTTAGTGTAACATTAAGCAAAAATGCAAACTGCCATTTATTATAACATTCCCACTGTAAGGTCACTTCTATGCAAACCCAAGTTGCAAACACCATACTAAATCCAATGGATTTAAGACCTTACATATCCTTAACTGGAAGATCGATCTCACTGGAGTTAATCCCATAATGAGTTTTTCTCCTGAGAGTTTGTTTTAGTATTACAAGAACACAGTGGAGCAAGGCACTGCTAATGCTTGTAGCCACCTAAACCTTGTTGTACTGCCACATCTTCCAATGAGAGAAGTTATGACCACCTGTCCCTTTATATCCAGGCCTTGTCTTCTTTTAGCATGAAACCCACATCGTATTTCTTCATCTGCAAATTCTGACAGATTTTAACAACATATATGCCGGTTTTCTTCAAAGTAGCTTTTAAGCATCTCACTAATTCAAAAGCAAGTGTAAATGATTGCACTTCTGTAACTGTAGATAACATAAATACAGGACAGTTTCACTAGACTAACACAGTTACACGCTGGTCACTTCCTGGTGAAAGAAACATCAGTGATTGTCACTGAAGGTTTGTCTTCTGCTAGAACTATCAAACACACATACAAAACTCAAATTCTGTTTAGAATTGTGGATTGGAAACAGGTTGGCTTGTCAGAACAACTATTTGTACTAGAAGAAAAAACATTTCATTGCAATACCCAAAGGAAGCCTTTGACCACAATCTGAAACAGGAACAGTCCTTTAATAGCCACTTCGGCTGCCCAGATGCAGGGACTAGGTATTTTTATCTGTCATCTCAAATACTGTAATGTTAAAATCACCTTCAAATTGTAATACACATCTGCATAATGAAAAGATTACTTAAAGTTTATTTTATACTAGTTCTCACCGGTGTTTTGTAATACAGCTTCATTTTTAAGTATGCTGACACTGCTTCTTAAGAAAAGCCTTGATTTACTAATAGGACATCTATAAATTATCTTAGTTAAATTCTCAAGGAGGAAGCTTTTTAATCCCAAATTCATTACACTTCGCAACATGGTTTTTAAATAACCATTTTGAGTGACAGAATTAGGTACATTCCTCATCCCACTAAAGAAAAAAAAAATCTGAAAACTGTTACTTTAGATGGCAGAACAATACTGAAAGCACGACACTTGGAACCAGCAACTCAGGATCTGATACATCCCATTTGTGGCTTTCAATAGATGACTTGTGTTCATGTAAAATCCCTTAAACTACTATGACTACTAACCCATTAGTGTAAAAATAGATATTGAATTATCTATGAAGGATTTAAGACATTTTTAGATCTGAAGTATTTAACGTTAAACACTGTCAGGCTACACTCAACATTCACTTGGCATTGAAGTGGACACATTAAGGGTTGAAATGCACAACCTGGGTTAATCACTGCAGATAAGGAATCAATTTAACAGTCTACTGAAGTTGGATTTTGGGTACTGCAAGTCATTTAAGTATTAGAAAGTCTATTTTTACTTACCATTATCTTCTGTGCAGTCAAATGGCATAGACTATTCTGCTGGCTGTGCAGCAAAACTAAGAGTGCATTTCATAACTTCCTTAGTGCAAAGCAAGCAAGCAGTAAGATTCCATGTGTTTTCTACACGTTAGTGACCGAAGCAAGTATACTGTCACACTAACTGTGCAGAGATATGGAACTGTCACCATTAATCAGCCAAATGAATTATTCTCAGACTACCAGGAATTAGACTTTTGACACTCCAAGTTTTACCTAAATGACTGAATGTAAGTGCCAGCTTTGGAGTAGACACCAAACTTCATGAACAATTTATCTGAACTGAAACGTATTTTGTGATTCAAACTTTAAATATTCAAGCTGCATTAAAGTACTTATTACCTACATGTTATGACTGTGATTTTTAGACTTCATGGATGCTTTTATTTTTCTTTTTTTTTAAGAAAGGATCTATCAGGTACCTGGAAGCCTGGCCATCTAAAGCAGCTTTCACGAAGACAGCTTTAAATAAACCACATAACCCAATGTTTCCAGATGAGTTCAGCTGTGCAGCATCTGCTCAGGAGTTGGCCATTTAAAAATACATGTTTTGTAGAAAAAACCAGTAACCAGTTCTATATTGGCAATAAAAAGGTATAATTACATGAGACAATCACCCCTCTCCAAATTGCCAGTAAACCAACAAGTTAGTCCTAGTGGTACTTTTCAACAAATCTCTTTTGTAACAATCAAGGCAAAGGGGCACCAAAACAGTCACTCTTTAATCCCATGGATTTTTTAACATAAGTAAATATACACTTGCAAACTGTGACCAGATGACTGTGAAAATCAGTCTCTTGGAAAGATTTTAACATCAGAGCTTCTAGGAAGCACTGTTTATTTGTACTAGATGGCTGTAAAGTGACAGTAACTTATTCCATCTCCCTCCACTACCTGTATTAAGGATCAAGGAATCTTCAGCTCAACTTCTCCTGTTGTCACATCCCATTTTCATCTGACAGAGCAAATGGCAAAGCACAATCTGGTGTTTCCTATGCCCAACTAATTCAATTAGTTAGCCCTAGACAAGAGATGTCATGTGCTGGTGCTGGAGTTAATTCAGCAAGACACTCCATAAAGACAGACTTTTATGTCCATTAAGTCCATATCCATATAGTCATAAAGTTAGGAATCGTAAGCTTCAGGGCATGAACACATTCAAGCTTGCACTTTACCCATTTCAACTGTCTGAAAACTACATTGTCAAGTTCACTGCCTTGTTGCCTACTCCAAAACTTACTACTTCATTTTAAACAATTAACATTTTCCACTAAATTCTTGCTAATGTGAGGGAGTAACAGTCTTTATGTTGTGCAGTGTATCAATTTAGATACACTCTTGTGAAAATGTTATGTGTGTTTATGTCCATGTCGCCTTTCAGTTCTATTTCTCAAAAAAAAAAAAGTCCCCCCTCACTAACATATGGAAGTACTGAAATAATTGCTGGGCTGAACAGGAAAGTTAAGCCTCTGAAGAATAATCAAAGGCACAAGGGAACAAGAAGTTGCAGCCATATATAATATTTCTATCCTGAAGTTGGGAATCCTGCCTTCAGAGGACACTACATTTATTTTAGACTATGTCATACCCCTAATCCCCAACAAGAACAGAATTATTATTCCTTATTTGAGATTTTAAGACAGTATTTACATAAGAGTTGTACAACGCAGAAATTCAGAAACTGATCTTAGTATCTTATTGTAGTAACAGCCTTCCTCCAACAGTAAAAACACAAACTTAAGTTCTGGGTCGTAACAAATCTCCTCTTTAAAAACTGGAAAGAAAAAAAAGTACAGTTGCATGTCCTATATGAAACCTTTCAAACAAAAATGAGTATTAAAACAAGAGTATAATTTAAAAAGCTGTGTATTGGAGTGTTTATAAACCAGAAGTGTTAAGCAGCAGCAGTTTCCGGTTTCTTATTAAATTCAACTAGACTTCAAATTTAGGAACACATTACAAACCAATGTGGAACTATACTACTTATGCACCTTTGCAGGTGTTTTAGTAAAGAAAGCCTCCTATGAGAATAAACAGAGGCAGCACATTATATTAAGTCAAAACTTGCCTTCAACATGCCAAAAAGAACTGTGTCACATGTTCATTTGTCACCAAAGCACCCCCTAAGGAATGCATTATTGCTGTAGAACATTTCAAGTTTACCAACACCCAAGTGCAACCAAACTGATGTTGTATATATGCACTTGCCCATTCTCACCAGTATTTCCACTTAATGGTTCTTCTTTAAACAATCAAATTTAAAGCTTTGAAAAATAACAGTTTTTTGATTTTAGGGGTTTTTTTCACAACATTAACCACCACATGCAATTTAGTTTTCTGATAATTTTTCTAAAAAACTGCACCAATATCAGAACAGTGCAAATCATATTTAATTGTAAAAGTTATAATGGCTTGAGTTCATAATTAGAGGGAACACTGTCAGGATCTTGGTATTTTGCTCATTCACCATTGCTTGCGTTTCATTAAAAATTTTCCTGTCAATTTTGCCTTTTTTTTTTTTTTTTAATAGTCATGCCCCATGCTTTTATCAGAGCTGAAATTAGGGATATAATCCGCAATTTCAACACACATAGTGCCTTAGTTCCAGTGTTTTTATGCACTTCCATCTACTGTTACAATTCCATAAATGTATTATCCCCCGCAACATGTTTCCAGACTAAGAACTAGTCACTAGCACTTGTGATCCAACAAGTGTTTTAAGTTTTTCAGCAATGGAGAGATCTCAAGATTAAGAAATCTGAGGACTTTCCCTCTCCTACAGCCCCCAGTGTTTCATTTTATATCAAGTTCAGAATTGGTTTCCACATCTTGACAGTGTTCCTTATAAAACCGTATGACAGTAAAAGTGCCAGTAGGCATGGCAACCTCTTTGAAGGGAGCATTTAAACTCCTTGGCACTGGGAATGCCAGCACCAAGGATTACATTGAAATTCAAAATTATTCTTAAGGCTACAATTAAAAAACCCACTTTCCATAAGCCTAATTTCTCTAAGTAGATTTGAAAATTCAGAAGCTAATGCAACTGTTAAGTTTTACGTTCAAATTTGAGGAAGAAATTTTCTTTTCTTTAGCAAGGGCAGTATATGAAACTCTGGTAGCAAATGTCGCTTAGGCATTGACTACTCATTTCATCATCGTTCACTTACTTTGTCTTAAAGTTCAAAACTGGCAAGGCACATTTACATATTCCAATGAATACTTGACAATTTTTTAATTACACTTTATGTCCCAGCTATCCCAGTAATTGACATACAACATACTAAAATGGTTTATTAAGATAACAAAAAAAAAAAAAATCAATTAATGTGAAAACATACAGGCTATTGGCAACCACTATTCTAAAAATTATGTAAATACAAGTAAACATACTGAAATGTGTGCGATTCTAAGTTTTTAACCAGAAGATCTCTGTACTAACACACATTTATATTAATGACACATAAAAAAAATAAAAACTTTATTACAAAAATAAGTTACACTCGCCTCCAGCTTACAGTATAAAACAATTTTATTTGCAGGAATGCAAAATGATTGTTTGCCATGAGCATTTTCAACATATGACATGTCTAATTTTGTTAAAATTTGCATTTACTGGGGGAACTGGTGTGTATAAAACCTTAATTAGGTATAAGCTTCAATTTTCATTGTGGTGCCTATGGGTATGTAGTATAACTGCAGTATCCCTTTGTGCAGGGGGTTAAGGGAACTCTTTATGCCAAGTCCAAAGTAAGTCATAATTTTATCTATCTTTTACCTATATGAAGCTGGACTTGGCAAGGTTCTGGTTTTATTTAGTCTTTTTTTAAGGGTGGTTCAATAGAGGATGCTTCACCACTGAACACTCACTGTCATCAAGGTGCTTTAGAAAATTAAAAACATAGCACAAATGATTGTACTCTACTCTACTCTACAGGTTATCATGATCTGCGTAAGAGAAATGGAAAGCTGATCCACATGTTTTTACAGTGATCAGCAATAAGAAATGCACTAATGAAAACATACCTTTTACCTAAAAAGCTAAACTACAGCCATATACTATTCTATGATTTATGAAAAACTTCAAAATATCCAAATGTCAGGCTTCACTGTACAGTTGTCAGTTTTAGTCTGACCTTTTATAAAGGGACACTGCAGTATTTAGTACAAGTTGCTGATGCACTTTTTTTGAACATCTGATGTCTTACAAAAGTAACATCTTGCTAAACTATTATACATCCAAATAACTACAATATCTGAAGAAGCAAGGCTGCTTTTTCAGCCACAAAATACGACAAAAGCAAGGCCTGTTATGATGGTCATGAGGAAGTCTTACAAAGCCTCTGGAACTAAAGGCAACTAAGAATGTTACATTTGGTATATTATAATCTTACCCTCATATCATATTAAACAAGCCTTGCTTTTATCTACAAAGATTTTCTATGTACAGTACAGACAGGGTATAGTTCAATCCTCTGCTACTGAGGTAGTTAACCAACCCTTTAAAAAAGGTTCTGAAAAGAACCACTATCTGGAATGCCTGACTAACCAGCTCTGATGATTACACCTGAAACTGCTGTATCTGAACACAATTCGTAAGTGATTACTAAATAGACAATCATGATTAACCTTCATGAGCAGAAATAAAATTTAAGGATACCAATGATGGTATTCATCTATACCACTGCAATAAAAATTTAAATGCAAGAATTTGTGAATACCACTTTTGGAATCCTTAACTAAGAAAACTTGGGGGAAAAATCTACTTAAAGCAGATTTTTTAAAAGAACAACTTTATTCTTTATTAAGATACCATGCTAGACGTTAAGGATTTTGTTGAACACGTTGGGGAAATAGAGTAGCTTTAGTTTAATAACTTGCACTGCAGAGAAAACTGTTAAAGAAATTCATTTCAAAGTCCAAGTATTAGTTCAAATGTCCCGTATTTGAATCCATGATCTTCGCAGGAAGGTCTTTTGCAACAGAATATGCTCCTATACAGCTGAGATACTTAAGGTCGCTTGATATCCTTACCATTACTCCACTGCAAGCTTCTGGTGTAATCCCACATAGCAAGTCAGTCTTCATTGTAACAGGTCAGGACCGGCCTCGACCCCTTTTCCCTGCTAGCCAGGTAACAAAAGGAATCAATTAGATAAATCATTTTAAACTCTGGTCTGTACATTTGTTAACATAAAATCTTAGCAAAATGAATTATTTTTAAATAAAACTACTAGACAAGAACATTTTGCCTTCTGATTGCCACTAACTTTGGAATTTTACTATGGGTGTTTTACCACTTTGTAACAAACTGGTATTATTTTAAAAGTTAAGCTTTAAACCTTGTACCACCAGCTAAGGTTTTGCGCACTGAGTCACAAACAACTTTACATTATAGGAAATTGCCAGTAACAGTGATATAAAACTTGGTAGTTATAGTCATCATGAAAACATGTTGAAAATTGAATCAAGTCTAAGCATAATGTGACTTGTGATCTAGTATGAATTTCAAAGACCTAACTGCTTTAAGCACAATTTTTAAAAAAGATCACAACTTTGAGGTGCAATCCTTACTTTTTTCAACTGTATTCAGAATCTAAGATAGTAGTGCCAAAATGAAGAAGAAAAAAAATACCTAAGAACCATTTTCAAGGCAGTTTTCAAGACGACTCATTTAGCGGAAAAGCACCACTGAAGAAAACAGACTAAAAAATTCTATATATTATATCAGGGCTCTAAACCTCATCCATCATCTTTAATGCATACTTCAGATATATATACACACATACAAATGCGCGCGCACCTGCTTGAAAATAAGTGGGGCAAAGTTTAATTAAACAGAGTATGGA